>NW_028167180.1:2682016-2733404 GCF_964263955.1 Coregonus lavaretus
AGAGCGTCTGCTAAATGACCAAATCATTCATTTATATAACCTGATTACATTGAAAGGAAAATTATGTAAGAGGGTGTGATGAGGGTGACCAAAAGAAGTTGCAAAGAAAAACCCATATCTCAGACTGGCCAATAAAAATAAAAGATTAAGATAGTCAGTCTGAGATATGGCTTTTTCTTTGCAACTCTGCCTAGAAGGTCAGCGTCCCGGAGTCGCCTCTTCACTGTTGACGTTGAGGCTGGTGTTTTGCTGGTACTATTTAATGAAGCTGCTGGTTGAGGACCTGTGAAGCGCCTGTTTCTCAAACTAGACACTCTAATGTATTTGTCCTCTTGCTCAGATGTGCACCGGGGCCTCCCACTCCTCTTTCTATTCTGGTTAGAGCCAGTTTGCACTGTTCTGTGAAGGGAGTAGTACACAGTGTTGTACGAGATCTTCAGTTTCTTGGCAATTTCTCGCATGGATTAGCCTTCATTTCTCAGAACAAGAATAGACCGGCGATTTTCAGAAGAAAGTTATTTGTTTCTGGCCATTTTGAGCCTGTAATCGAACCCACAATTGCTGATGCTCCAGATACTCAACTAGTCTCAAGAAGGCCAGTTTTATTGCTTCTTTAATCAGCACAACAGTTTTCAGCTGTGCTAACATAATTGTAAAAGGGTTTTCTAATGATCAATTAGCCTTTTAAAATGATAAACTTGGATTAGCAAACACAACGTGCCATTAGAACACAGGACTGATGGTTGCTGATAATGGGCCTCTGTACGGCGATGTAGATATTCCATTAAAAATCAGCCGTTTCCAGCTACAATAGCCATTTACAACATTAAGAATGTCTACACTGTATTTCTGATCAATTTGATGTTATTTTAATGGACGAAAACAAGGACATTTCTAAGTGACCCCAAACTTTTGAACGGTAGTGCACAATTTAGTCCCATTCAAAATCCTATTTTCCCTAACCCTAACCTTAACCTTAACCCAAAACCTAACCTTAACCCTAACCCTAAACCTGTCCCTAGCTCCTAAAATTGTTAAAGACTCCAGTCACCCAAGTCATAGACTGTTCTCTCTGCTACCGCATGGCAAGCATTACCGGGGCGCCAAGTCTAGGTCCAAAAGGCTCTTTAACAGCTTAACAGCTTTTACCCCCAAGCCATAAGACTGCTAAACAATTAATCAAATGGCCCTCTTTAAGTGCAACATTAATAATGATGGTTTTGGAAACAGCTTGGAGATTTAACGATGCTCCTCAGAAGCTTCTAACGATGAACTTAGCCTTAAGATGCTTTTGGGAAACCGGGCCCAGGCTAGTTTCACAAGGCTACTAAACTACCTCCGTATCATAACAAAACAAATACCATGAGTCACAATGTAGCAGGAAAGCACAGCTTTTTATTCATGGCAGAGAGGTAAACTGGATAACATATGGAATTGTTTTAATAAGGTCATACCAAATATATTTTGATTTGTTTAACACTTATTTGGTTACTACATGATTCCATATGTGTTATTTCATAGTTTTGATGTCTTCACTATTATTCTACAATGTAACAATTTTTTAAAACAAAGAAAAACCCTTGAATGAGTAGGTGTGTCCAAGCTTTTGACTGGTAGTGTATATATTTTTTTACATGAATTTAACCCCTTATTTTTGGCATTAAACTATATCCATGTATACTGTACTTCCATTCATTTTTTAAACTGGTAACGGGGGACCTTAAGACAAGTCTTCTGAGTTTTTGGGTGTCCTAGAACAAAAAACGGACATGTACGTGTTCGTGATCACCTTTCCACAGAGGGGCATATTAGTGTGTAGCCCAAACTGTTCTGATTCTACAGGCAGAAGTTGGCAGATCGGCTGTTAGAACTTTAGACGAGTCCCAAGACGCTTGTGGGGGTTGTAGAGCAAAACTGAGAATACCATCTTCCCATAGAGGAGACATAATAGTTTGTAGACCAAACCGCTTGGACACAACAGACAATTTTGTGAGAAGACCGATTTTCGGGATGTCTCATGGTCTGACAAACATCGCTGTAGCTCTGCCACCTTTCATCTTTGAGGTTTATTGGCAGACTACACTCATAAAGTGTATTGCAGCCACCTACTGTACGGGGTAGTAAAATATCCCCAAAACAAAATATGTTTTGGATAAAAAATTCATACTAATTACCAAAAACAACAAACACAAATTCACGCTACTTCTGTTAAAATCACGAAGTCCAGGTCTTCCGCTGTGAATTTTTTCAGGCCCAAAAACGTTCTACCGCAGCAACAATGATGTCCAAATGGTTTTATTTATTTGACACTTGAGCAGTACAATTAATAACCGTTGCAATAAACGCCACAAAATCCACCTTTTTCACACAAAGCGTGTCCGGTTCTCTTGATTGACAAACGTTCACTAATGGCTGGGGTATATCCACTACCATAACATCAACAGTGGCGTCACTTGCTTTCTCAATACTTTTGATCGCCTCTGCAAAGGATATTCTATGACCCACCCTTACTTTTGCAACCTTGACCTCCTTCACCCTTACAGGGCACTCCAAGAACTCTGGATCATTCTCCCCACCACAGTTGCAACACTGACCTTCTTCACTCCTATCTTCAATATACTCCTTCCGTCTGCAAACATTTTCAACATGGCCAAATCCTTTACAGTTATTGCATTGTTGTGGCTTGTGGACAAATGCTCTTACTGCATACTTTACATAACCTAACTTTAAATGCGTAGGGATGTGCTCTTTATCAAAAAACAAAAGAACTGACAGACATTCTTCCTTTTACCCATTCAACATGCGGTTCAGGACACGGGTACCAACCACATCTTAGATTCTCTTGAAGTATTCAATATCTACCTCCATTGACACCCCGGTTATGACTCCTTTAACTGGTGCCCTACTCCACAGTTCAAAGCACAATACTTCGGAATTCACTATTCTTGTGATTCCCAATGGCTTCTGCTTCTGTTTTTCAGAAACACAATGAACCAGAACAAGCCCACTCCTGGTCACTCTGATTGATTCCACTTTTCACTAATGGCTGGGTTGTTTCCCAGATACACATCCTTATTCAGAAAACGCATCCCAACAAGAACCAAATCCTTATCCGACCTACACTCATCATCCATTCCAATTTTTGACAATTTCCTTTTTCATCCATTCTTTGACGCTTCTGTTTTCCATTCATCATCTTCAACTTTACTCAACACTGTTCTCGATTCAGACTTGGCATCCACTTCTGCCATGATTCCTCCGCCGCCTACACACTGAATCAAGGGCAGATTCTTGGCACGGCTTTGCTCAGACGGATAGGTTTTTCTTTAGTCCCTGCCACCTTTCACAGCAAATGTGGAAGTGCGACCTTCGGCGGATGTGGTGGATTGAGATGCATCCAATGCAAAATAAATCTCTAGTTTAAAATGATGGATTTTAATGAGGATTTTTTATTATTATTATGTTCATTAGTTTTCAGCTGTGCTGCGGAAATTGACTCTAGGTTTTTTTTAAACATATTAGCTTTCCATATCATATAATATAGCAATCTGATGCCAGAAGACGGAGCTGCAGGCTGCTGGGACTGAGACGCTCGCCACCTCGTACAGGGGAGAGGTGAAATCTGTCACCTGCCTCATTTCAAAATCATGGGCATTAATATGGAGTTGGTCCCCCCTTTGCTACTATAACAGATGTTACTCTTCTGGGAAGGCTTTCCACTAGATGTTGGAACATTGCTGCGGGGACTTGCTTCCATTCAGCCACAAGAGCATTAGTAAGGTCGGGCACTGATGTTGGGCGATTAGGCCTGGCTTGCAGTCAGAGTTCCAGTTCGATGGGGTTGAGGTCAGGGCTCTGTACATGCCAGTCAAGTTCTTCCAGATCGATCTCGACAAACCATTTCTGTATGGACCTCGCTTTGTGCACAGGGGCATAGTCATGCTGAAACAGGAAAATGCCTTCCCCAAACTGTTGCCATAAAGTTGGAAGCACAGAATCGTCTAGAATGTCATTGAATGCTGTAGCATTAAGATTTACCTTCACTGGAACTAAGGGGCCTAGCCCGAACCATGAAAACCATTATTCCACCTCCACCAAACTTTACAGTTGGCACTATGCATTGGGGCAGGTAGCGTTCTCCTGGCATCTGCCAAACCCAAATTCGTCCGTCGGACTGCCAGATGGTGAAGCGTGAATCATCACTCCAGATAATGCGTTTCCACTGTTCCAGAGTCCAATGGCGGCGAGATTTACACCACTCCAGCCAACACTTGGCATTCCGCGTGGTGATCTTAGGCTTGTGTGCGGCTGTTCGGCCATCCAGAGCAACTTAAAGTAGTGAGTGCATACATTTTCATACTTTTTTCCTACTGGTCCCCCGTGGGAATCGAACCCACAACCCTGGTGTTGCACCATGCTCTACCAACTGCGCCACATGTAGTAATGACTTATGAGTTTTTATGGTTATGATGTAAAGGTAATGATGACTGTACAACATTTGTTTGTATTTTTTTAACTGTCGGATTTTTGATGTGGATTATTTTGTTATGTAACTTAGATTGACACACCGGTAGGTTTATCGACTCTAGGGTGTTAATCACACACAGTCTGTATTCTTTCATTAAGTGTGCAGTGTGATAAGTTGAAGGCAATTCATTTATTCATCTTGCAACACAACCCTGTCCTAACGGCTGGCAGAACTTTTACTGCAGCTCAGTGGAGGCTGCTGAGGGGAGGACGGCTCATAACAAGGACTGGAACAGAGCGAATGGAATGAAACAATATGTTTGATGTATTTGCTCCAATTCCACCAATTCCACTCCAGCCATTACCACGAGCCCGTCCTCCCCAATTAAGGTGCCACCAACCTCCTGTGCTGCAGCTGTTACTTCCTCTACTGAAACTAAAACCTGGGAGGAGAGCAAACAGGACTGTCTGGAAAGATTAGCAGACCTGGTGATCATAAACAGCAGAGAGGAACAGGTGAGAGCGGGAGGGGAGGGGAGGAGAGAGAGAGACAGGGAGGGGTGAGAATAGATAGAGAGAGAATAGAAGTGGAGACTATATTAACAATGTTGTTTTCTGTCACGACAACAGACATTTGTCAATGGGCTTAAAACAGGCAGTTATGTCTGGATTAATCTGATTGACTTCGTTATTGAGGGGACCTGGAAATGGGTGGACGCCACCCCACTGACCACCCCAAGGTAAGAGACTACTGCTCTGATAACACTGACCACCCCAAGGTAAGAGACTACTGCTCTAATATCCCTGACCACCCCAAGGTAAGAGACTACAGCTCTATAATAACACTGACCACCCCAAGGTAAGAGACTACTGATCTATAATAGCACTGACCACCCCAAGGTAAGAGACTACTGCTCTAATAACACTGAACACCCCAAGGTAAGAGACTACTGCTCTATAATAACACTGACTACCCCAAGGTAAGAGACTACTGCTCTATAATAACACTGACCACCCCAAGGTAAGAGACTACTGATCTATAATAACACTGACCACCCCAAGGTAAGAGACTACTGCTTTAATAACACTGACCACCCCAAGGTAAGAGACTACTGCTTTAATAACACTGACCACCCCAAGGTAAGAGACTACTGCTCTAATAACACTGAACACCCCAAGGTAAGAGACTACTGCTCTAATAACACTGACCACAGTGTAAGGAGTAGGACTGATTCTCTGTGTTGTTCATACTCTAGGTTCTGACAGAGTGGCCAGTCTAACTCTGTTGTTTCTACTGCAGCTATTGGAGGAGTGGAGAGTCTAATGGTGGTGGTACCTTACAGGTCATCAGGCCATGGAGAGTACTGGATCTGTGAGAAAGGCCTCTTGTAGGTACTTTCTCTGCACTGCTGTTTAAGGAACTCTTCACTGTGTGTTAAGCAACATTTTACTCCTGAATGTATTTAGGGTTGCCATATCAAAGGGATTGAATACTTATTGACTCAAGAGATTTCAGCTTGTCAGTTGTAATTAATTTGTAAAATTTCCAAAAACAGAATTCCACTTTGACACAACCTTCTACAATTTTCAGGAAATCCACGGACATGGCAACCCCGGCTCTTGTTGTTCATTCCATAATGGCTGCTGTTGCTACTGCTAGGTAACATGAGGACATAAACAACAGTTTACTTAAACTAGCAGTTGTTCATTCTTCTCGGTGTAACAGTTGGGATAATGGGACAATTCGGAGTACAGCTATACACTTTCTGAAGGGAATTGAAATTGTACACTTATTGACTCAAGAGATTTCAGCTTTTCAGTTTTAATTAATTTGTAAAATGTATCCAACAAAGCCAGCCTATTGAATCCTACTTCAGGAAGTACTCACACCCCTTGACTTTTTCTACATTTTGTTCTGTTACAACCTGAATTTAAAATATTTTAAGTTTATATTTTGTGTCACAGGCCTACACACAATATGTCATAATGTCAAAGTGGAATTATGTTTTTAGAAATGTTTAGAAATGAATAACTACTAGCCTAGTCAAGCAGACTAACGGCTGTTTTGTTTAATTCTTGAAGTGAAACTGAATGTGAGCTATCGTGAGATCAGGCAGGTTTTACAATGCTACTAAACTACCTCCGTATTATAACAAAACAAATAACATGAGTTACTCACACAGTAGGAAAGCTGAGCTTTTTATTCATGACAGAGATGTAACTGGAGACTCACATTATGAAACAAAAATTAAACATCAATGTTACAGTGCAAATAACATGTTGATAAAGTGCATAGAGAGAGAGTACTGTTGGCACTTTTTAAAGGGACATTAATTTAAATGGTGGCTTTGGCCATGTTCCAGGCTGACTACTTTGCAGATGCCTCATAGATCTCACAACACATGGAGAGGTGTTTAACATATTTTAGGCACAATTGCGCTGTCGATGATGTGTCACGCAAAGCATTCATTGATGCAATGCAACGTCTGCGATATAGTTGGCCTGGAACGTAACCTTTAACTTTAAGAAGCAGTTTCGGGCAGACAGTCAATACATGAGCCTTACCCTTTTATCATAACCAAGTGGGAAGGTGGTATTTACCACATAGGAAAATCCACTTGAACGCCCCTCCAACTGGTAATAACTAGTCTATCATCCCTGAGCTACAACTTCTCCCACATGCTGACCTCTGACATCACCTACTAAGGAAATTAACTCAATAACAGCATGTTAAGCAGTTAAATGCAACAACAAAACATTATTTATAAAAAGCATTCTATTAAAATATTTTTGGAACATAATTCGTTTAAAAGCGTGATAGCTGTACTTTTAGTTTATGGTTGAAGTAGCTTGTTGACCAATATCCAATCTACGTTTCTCAACAAGTTCAAAGCACATGAATGCATCCAACGTGTATTTACAACTTCTCAACTGGTCATTTACACCTTCCCACTTGGTTATTCACGCAGCATTAGATCAAATAAGTAGGTCTCTGAGAGACGTAGTGAAGCGGGCAGAGACCAGCAGACACAACCACAGAGGGAGGGACAGAGCGAGGGAGGGCGGTCCCGCGTTGCGGACTATGGAAAACAGACAGGTGCCCACGTTCATAGCCTTGTCCACCGCCACCAGCTCCACTGTCAGAGAGCAGCACGAAGCGCTGAATGCTGCCGCGACAACCGTCTGATTCAGGTCAGTGTGGGTGAGGCTGCCCACGCCCTGCCGGTGTGTGAGACTGGCAATACCGGTGCCGTTGACGCCGTCGGTCAGATTGGCAGAGAGCTGCCAGAAGGCGGAGCTGCAGGCTGCTGGGTCAGCGGGGCAGTCGTCCGACGAGAAGCTGACCACCTCGCACTGGGGAGGGGTTAAATCTGTCACCTGAAGGGGGGGAAAGAGAGAGAGAGAGAGAGAGAGCGAGAGAGAGAGAGAGAGAGGGAGAGACTGTGATCATGATGATGATGGAGAAGAGATGAGGAAAGGAGGCTATTTAGAAGTGGAGACAGACCATATAGTGGATACGGACCATATAGTGGAGACAGCCCATATAGTGGATACGGACCATATAGTGGAGACAGCCCATATAGTGGAGACAGCCCATATAGTGGAGACAGACCATATAGTGGATACGGACCATATAGTGGAGACAGCCCATATAGTGGAGACAGACCATATAGTGGATACGGACCATATAGTGGAGACAGCCCATACAGTGGATACGGACCATATAGTGGAGACGGACCATATAGTGGAGACAGACCATATAGCGGAGACAGACCATATAGTGGAGACAGACCATATAGTGGAGACAGACCATATAGTGGAGACAGACCATATAGTGGAGACAGACCATATAGTGGAGACGGACCATATAGTGGAGACAGCTCATATAGTGGAGACAGACGATGTAGTGGAGACGGACCATATAGTGGAGACAGACCATGCAGTGGATACGGACCATATAGTGGAGACGGACCATATAGTGGAGACATACCATATAGTGGAGACAGACCATATAGTGGAGACAGCCCATACAGTGGAGACAGACCATATTGTGGATCCCTCTTAGTAAGCATTTCTCCTTTGCCAAGATAATCCATCCACCTGACAGGTGTGGCATATCAAGCAGCTGATTAAACAGCATGATCATTACACAGGTGCATCTTGCGCTGGGGACAATAAATGGCCTCTCTAAAATACGCAGTTTTGACACACAACACAATGCCACAGATGTCTCAAGTTTTGAGGGACTGTGCAATTGGCATGCTGACTGCAGGAATGTCCACCAGAGCTGTTACCAGAGAATTTAATGTTAATTTATCTACCATTGGCGTCCCATTCATCCGCCACCATCACCTCATGTTTCAGCATGATTATGCACAGCCTCATGTCACAAGGATCTCTACACAATTCCTGGAAGCTGAAAATGTCCCAGTTCTTCCATGGGCTGCATACTCACCACACATGTCACCCATTGAGCTTGTTTGGGATGCTCTGGATCGACGTGTACGACAGCGTGTTCCAGTTCCCGCCAATATCCAGCAACTTCGCACAGCCATTGAAGAGGAGTGGGAAAACATTCCACAGGCCACAATCAACAGCCTAATCAACTCTATGCGAAGGAGATGTGTTGCGCTGCATGAGGCAAATGGTGGTCACACCAGATATTACTGGTTTTCTGATCCACACCCCTACTTTTTTTTAAAGGTATCCGTGACCAACAGATGCACATCTGTATTCCCAATCATGTGAAATCCATAGATTAGGGCCTAATGATTTATATAAATTTACAGATTCCCTTATATGAACTGTAGCTCTTTGGAATTGTTATATGTTGCGTTTGTTTTTGTTCAGTATAATATATTGATATCTATCTCTGTATCTCTGCAGTTACCTTGGTGACAACAGAGAGGCGCAGGACGGCGTAGTTGGAGTCGACCGCCCCGGGGGCCACTGCCTCGATGGTCAGGGTGACGTCCGTTCCTGAGGGTGTGTTGGCGGGCACCGTGATGGTCAGTTCCCCTGTGGTGTTTCCTCCGGTGGCCACAGTGATGCTGTTAAGTTAGCATCAGCAATGGGTTAGCATTATTTGTCAATACAAATGATGCCAAGAGAGGACAATATTTAGTAATGTTGAGTCATTTTGCCAGCAGAGAAGAAGCTAATTTTGACCAGATAACCTGGTCCCAGATTTGTTTGTGCTTAAATTGCCAATTCCTATGGTCAATGTGCCACGTGACAATGGCCATAGGAGTTGGCAAGACGGTACAAACAGATCTGGGACCAGTCTCAGGATATTCCAGGCCTGATCCCTACCTGCTGGGGACGTTCATCTTGAAGTCTCTGTCGTTTCTGGCACTGATTTTGTAGGTGCCTCCAGTGGCGTCGGTCATGACGGTGAAGGGAAGGCTGAAGGCTTTACCAGGCTCCATGCTTCTGTCCACCACGGCCTGAGAAGACAAGAAGAAGAAGGAAGAGTAATTGTTGAGGAGTTGTTGTGAGTTCCACTTTTGAACATGTGCAGTTTGTTTGTTGGCCCATTTACAGGGACTGACACAACTGTGTTTAGAATGTCCATGTTGTCATTTGTAAGTAGGGCCCACAGTACTACATGTTTAGAGAGTAATGGTCAGGCACATTTTTCTTTATGATATTATCTATGAATGTCTATGACCGTGGTTATTTTTGAACTCTATCCCAATATGCAATATACAATGGGGAAAAAAAGTATTTAGTCAGCCACCAATTGTGCAAGTTCTCCCACTTAAAAAGATGAGAGAGGCCTGTAATTTTCATCATATGTACACGTCAACTATGACAGACAAAATGAGGAAAAAAAATCCAGAATATCACATTGTAGGATTTTTAATGAATTTATTTGCAAATTATGGTGGAAAATATGTATTTGGTCAACTTCAAACAAGCAAGATTTCTGGCTCTCACAGACCTGTAACTTCTTCTTTAAGAGGCTCCTCTGTCCTCCACTCGTTACCTGTATTAATGGCACCTGTTTGAACTTGTTATCAGTATAAAAGACACCTGTACACAACCTCAAACAGTCACACTCCAAACTCCACTATGGCCAAGACCAAAGAGCTGTCAAAGGACACCAGAAACAAAATTGTAGACCTGCACCAGGCTGGGAAGACTGAATCTGCAATAGGTAAGCAGCTTGGTTTGAAAAAATCTACTGTGGGAGCAATTATTAAGAAATGGAAGACATACAAGACCACTGATAATCTCCCTCGATCTGGGGCTCCACGCAAGATCTCACCCCGTGGGGTCAAAATGATCACAAGAACGGTGAGCAAAAATCCCAGAACCACACGGGGGGACCTAGTGAATGACCTGCAGAGAGCTGGGACCAAAGTAACAAAGCCTACCATCAGTAACACACTACGCCGCCAGTGACTCAAATCCTGCAGTGTCAGACGTGTCCCCCTGCTTAAGCCAGTACATGTCCAGGCCCGTCTGAAGTTTGCTAGAGTGCATTTGGATGATCAAGAAGAGGATTGGGAGAATGTCATATGGTCAGATGAAACCAAAATATAACTTTTTGGTAAAAACTCAACTCGTTGTGTTTGGAGGACAAAGAATGCTGAGTTGCATCCAAAGAACACCATACCTACTGTGAAGCATGGGGGTGGGAACATCATGTTTTGGGGCTGTTTTTCTGCAAAGGGACCAGGACGACTGATCTGTGTAAAGGAAAGAATGAATGGGGCCATATATCGTGAGATTTTGAGTGAAAACCTCCTTCCATCAGCAAGGGCATTGAAGATGACACGTGGCTGGGTCTTTCAGCATGACAATGATCCCAAACACACCGCCCGGGCAACGAAGGAGTGGCTTCGTAAGAAGCATTTCAAAGTCCTGGAGTGGCCTAGCCAGTCTCCAGATCTCAATCCCATAGAAAATCTTTGGAGGGAGTTTAAAGTCTGTGTTGCCCAGCGACAGCCCCAAAACATCACTGCTCTAGAGGAGATCTGCATGGAGGAATGGGCCAAAATACCAGCAACAGTGTGTGAAAACCTTGTGAAGACTTACAGAAAACGTTTGACCTGTGTCATTGCCAACAAAGCGTATATAACAAAGTATTGAGAAACTTTTGTTATTGACCAAATACTTATTTTCTACCATCATTTGCAAATAAATTCATTAAAAATCCTACAATTTGATTTTCTGGATTTTTTCTTCTCATTTTGTCTGTTATAGTTGACGTGTACCTATGATTAAAATTACAGGCCTCTCTCATCTTTTTAAGTGGAAGAACTTGCACAATTGGTGGCTGACTAAATACTTTTTTTCCCCACTGTAGGCTCCTTCATGATTTACAAATGAAAGCCGTTTTTCAATGTAAACAGGAAGTGTGTCATCATCACTTACCTTGATGGTAACCTTGGAGATGGACATCTGAGTGGTGGACTGTCTCTGGAACATGGTGGAGGAAACCACGTCTGTCCCGTTCAACAGCACCACAAATCTATAATAACACTGACCACCCCAAGGTAAGAGACTACTGCTCTAATAACACTGAACACCCCAAGGTAAGAGACTACTGCTCTATAATAACACTGACCACACCAAGGTAAGAGACTACTGCTCTAATAACACTGACCACCCCAAGGTAAGAGACTACTGCTCTAATAACACTGAACACCCCAAGGTAAGAGACTACTGCTTTAATAACACTGAACACCCCAAGGTAAGAGACTACTGCTCTAATAACACTGACCACCCCAAGGTAAGAGACTACTGATCTAATAACACTGACCAGCCCAAGGTAAGAGTCTACTGCTCTATAATAACACTGACCACCCCAAGGTAAGAGACTACTGCTCTATAATAACACTGACCACCCCAAGGTAAGAGACTACTGCTCTATAATAACACTGACCACCCCAAGGTAAGAGACTACTGCTCTGATAACACTGACCACAGTGTAAGGAGTAGGACTGATTCTCTGTGTTGTTCATACTCTAGGTTCTGAGAGAGTGACCAGTCTAACTCTGTTGTTTCTACTGCAGCTATTGGATGAGTGGAGAGCCTAATGGTGGTGGTACCTTACAGGTCATCAGGCCATGGAGAGTACTGGATCTGTGAGAAAGGCCTCTTGTAGGTACTTTCTCTGCACTGCTGTTTAAGGAACTCTTCACTGTGTGTTAAGCAACATTTTACTCCTGAATGTATTTAGGGTTGCCATATTAAAGGGATTGAATACTTATTGACTCAAGAGATTTCAGCTTGTCAGTTGTATTTAATTTGAAAAATTTCCAAAAACAGAATTCCACTTTGACACGACCTTCTACAATTTTCAGGAAATCCACGGACATGGCAACCCCGGCTCTTGTTGTTCATTCCATAATGGCTGCTGTTGCTACTGCTAGGTAACATGAGGACATAAACAACAGTTTACTTAAACTAGCAGTTGTTCATTCTTCTCGGTGTAACAGTTGGGATAATGGGACAATTCGGAGTACAGCTACACTTTCTGATGGGAATTGTAATTGTACACTTATTGACTCAAGAGATTTCAGCTTTTCAGTTTTAATTAATTTGTAAAATGTATCCAACAAAGCCAGCCTATTGAATCCTACTTCAGGAAGTACTCACACCCCTTGATTTTGTTGTGTTACAACCTGAATTTAAAATAGTTTAAGTTTATATTTTGTGTCACAGGCCTACACACAATATGTCATAATGTCAAAGTGGAATTATGTTTTTAGAAATGTTTACAAATGAATAACTACTAGCCTAGTCAAGCAGACTAACGGCTGTTTTGTTTAATACTTGAAGTGAAACTGAATGTGAGCTATCGTGAGATCAGGCAGGTTTCACATGGCTACTAAACTACCTCCGTATTATAACAAAACAAATAACATGAGTTACTCTCACAGTAGGAAAGCAGAGCTTTTTATTCATGACAGAGATGTAACTGGAGACTCACATTATGAAACAAAAATTAAACATCAATCTTAGTTGGCCTGGAACGTAACCTTTAACTTTAAGAAGCAGTTTCGGGCAGACAGTCAATACATGAGCCTTACCCTTTTATCATAACAAACTGGGAAGGTGGTATTTACCACATAGGAAAATCCACTTGAACGCCCCTCCAACTGGTAATAACTAGTCTATCATCCCTGAGCTACAACTTCTCCCACATGCTGACCTCTGACATCACCTACTAAGGAAATTAACTAAATAACAGCATGTTCAGCAGTTAAATGCAACAACAAAACATTATTTATAAAAAGCATTCTATTAAAATATTTTTTGAACATAATTCGTTTAAAAGCGTGATAGCTGTACTTTTAGTTTATGGTTGAAGTAGCTTGTTGACCAATATCCAATCTACGTTTCTCAACAAGTTCAAAGCACATGAATGCATCCAACGTGTATTTACAACTTCTCAACTGGTCATTTCCACCTTCCCACTTGGTTATCTGTAGCTCAGCTGGTAGAGCACGGCGCTTGTAACGCCAAGGTAGTGGGTTCGATCCCCGGGACCACCCATACAAAAAATATTATGCACGCACGACTGTAAGTCGCTTTGGATAAAAGCGTCTGCTAAATGGCATATTATTATTCACGCAGCATTAGATCAAATAAGTAGGTCTCTGAGAGACGTAGTGAAGAGGGCAGAGACCAGCAGACACAACCACAGAGGGAGGGACAGAGCGAGGGAGGGCGGTCCCGCGTTGCGGACTATGGAAAACAGACAGGTGCCCACGTTCATAGCCTTGTCCACCGCCACCAGCTCCACTGTCAGAGAGCAGCACGAAGCGTTGAACGCTGCCGCGACAACCGTCTGCTTCAGGTCCGTGTGGGTGAGGCTGCCCACGCCCTGGCGGTTTGTGAGACTGGCAATACCGGTGCCGTTGAAGCCGTCGGTCAGGTTGGCAGAGAGCTGCCAGAAGGCGGAGCTGCAGGCTGCTGGGTCAGCGGGGCAGTCGTCCGACGAGAAGCTGACCACCTCGCACTGGGGAGGGGTGAAATCTGTCACCTGGGGGGGGGGGGAGAGAGAGAGAGAGAGAGAGAGAGAGACCGTGATCATGATGATGATGGAGAAAAGATGAGGAAAGGAGGCTATTTAGAAGTGGAGACAGCCCATACAGTGGAGACAGACCATATAGTTGAGACGGACCATATAGTGGAGACAGCCCATATAGTGGAGACAGACCATATAGTGGAGACGGACCATATAGTGGAGACAGACCATATAGTGGAGACGGCCCATATAGTGGAGACAGACCATATAGTGGAGACAGAACATATAGTGGAGAAAGCCCATATAGTGGAGACAGCCCATGTAGTGGAGACAGACCATGTAATGGAGACAGACCATATAGTGGAGACGGACCATATAGTGGAGACAGACCATATAGTGGAGACGGCCCATATAGTGGAGACAGACCATATAGTGGAGACAGCCCATATAGTGGAGACAGCCCATATAGTGGAGACAGACCATAAAGTGGAGACAGCCCTTATAGTGGAGACAGACCATATAGTGGAGACGGACCATATAGTGGAGACAGACCATATAGTGGAGACGGCCCATATAGTGGAGACAGACCATATAGTGGAGACAGAACATATAGTGGAGACAGACCACATAGTGGAGACATACCATATAGTGGAGACAGCCCATATAGTGGAGACAGCTCATATAGTGGAGACAGCCCATATAGTGGAGACAGCCCATATAGTGGAGACAGACCATATAGTGGAGACAGACCATATAGTGGAGACAGACCATATAGTGGAGACAGACCATATAGTAGAGACAGCCCATATAGTGGAACAGCCCATATAGTGGAGACAGCCCATATGGTGGAGACAGACCATATAGTGGAAACAGCCCATATAGTGGAGACAGACCATATAGTGGAGACAGCCCATATAGTGGAAACAGCCCATATAGTGGAGACAGACCATATAGTGGAGACAGCCCATATAGTGGAGACAGACCATATAGTGGAGACAGACCATATAGTGGAGACAGCCCACAAAGGCCTCTCAGCTCTCTAGTGTATCTTTATCTATAGCTCTACTGTCTTACATTTCTACACCCATTGTGATGTCACAATAGAATGCACACACAGGGTTCTATACTGAACAAAAATATAAACGCAACATGGAAAGTGTTGGTCCCATGTTTCATGAGCTGAAATAAAAGATCCCAGAAATAGGCACAAAAAGCATCCCTCTTAGTAAGCATTTCTCCTTTGCCAAGATAATCCATCCACCTGACAGGTGTGGCATATCAAGAAGCTGATGGAACAGCATGATCATTACACAGGTGCATCTTGCGCTGGGGACAATAAATGGCCTCTCTAAAATACGCAGTTTTGACACACAACACAATGCCACAGATGTCTCAAGTTTTTAGGGACTGTGCAATTGGCATGCTGACTGCAGGAATGTCCACCAGAGCTGTTACCAGATAATTTAAAGTTAATTTATCTACCATTGGCGTCCCATTCATCCGCCACCATCACCTCATGTTTCATCATTGATTATGCACAGCCTCATGTCACAAGGATCTCTACACAATTCCTGGAAGCTGAAAATGTCCCAGTTCTTCCATGGCCTGCATACTCACCACACATGTCACCCATTGAGCTTGTTTGGGATGCTCTGGATCGACGTGTACGACAGCACGATCCAGTTCCCGCCAATATCCAGCAACTTCGCACAGCCATTGAAGAGGAGTGGGAAAACATTCCACAGGCCACAATCAACAGCCTAATCAACTCTATGCGAAGCAGATGTGTCGCGCTGCATGAGGCAAATGGTGGTCACACCAGATATTACTGGTTTTCTGATCCACACCCCTACTTTTTTTTAAAGGTATCCGTGACCAACAGATGCATATCTGTATTCCCAATCATGTGAAATCCATAGATTAGGGCCTAATGATTTATATACATTTACAGATTCCCTTATATGAACTGTAGCTCTTTGGAATTGTTATATGTTGCGTTTGTTTTTGTTCAGTATAATATATTGATATCTATCTCTGTATCTCTGCAGTTACCTTGGTGACAACAGAGAGGCGCAGGACGGCGTAGTTGGAGTCGACCGCCCCGGGGGCCACTGCCTCGATGGTCAGGGTGACGTCCGTTCCTGAGGGTGTGTTGGCGGGCACCGTGATGGTCAGTTCCCCTGTGGTGTTTCCTTCGGTGGCCACAGTGATGCTGTTAAGTTAGCATCAGCAATGGGTTAGCATTATTTGTCAATACAAATGATGCCAAGAGAGGACAATATTTAGTAATGTTGAGTCATTTTGCCAGCAGAGAAGAAGCTAATTTTGACCAGATAACCTGGTCCCAGATTTGTTTGTGCTTAAATTGCCAACTCCTATGGTCAATGTGCCACGTGACAATGGCCATAGGAGTTACAAACAGACGGTACAAACAGATCTGGGACCAGTCTCAGGATATTCCAGGCCTGATCCCTACCTGCTGGGGACGTTCATCTCGAAGTCTCTGTCGTTTCTGGCACTGATTTTGTAGATGCCTCCAGTGGCGTCGGTCATGACGGTGAAGGGAAGGCTGAAGGCTTTACCAGGCTCCATGCTTCTGTCCACCACGGCCTGAGAAGACAAGAAGAAGAAGGAAGAGTAATTGTTGAGGAGTTCCACTTTTGAACTTGTGCAGTTTGTTTGTTGGCCCATTTACAGGGAGTGACACATGTCTGTGTTTAGAAAGTCCATGTTGTCATTTGTAAGTAGGGCCCACAGTACTACATGTTTAGAGAGTGATGGTCAGGCACATTTTTCTTTATGATATTATCTATGAATGTCTATGACCATGGTTATTTTCTAACTCTATCCCAATATGCAATACAGGCTCCTTCATGATTTACAAATGAAAGCCGTTTTTCAATGTAAACAGGAAGTGTGTCATCATCACTTACCTTGATGGTAACCTTGGAGATGGACATCTGAGTGGTGGACTGTCTCTGGAACATGGTGGAGGAAACCACGTCTGTCCCGTTCAACAGCACCACAAACTCCCCCGCAGGGACCTTGGTTACAGTAACCAGGAAGTCCCCGTTGCCCATGTCTTCCAGGGCCCCGCCTACAACCACTGACCCTGACGCTGTCACCAAGGCGACGTCGGCCACCTTGAAAGAGGCTGGGCCCTTTCTGCCCAACACTGATACCAACAGCATGGCAGGCATACCTGGGAGGGGGAGAGAGGAGAGGAGGAACAGAGGGAAAGAGAGTGAGAGAGAGAGGAGGAGGAGTGTAGGGGTAGGGAGAGAAATAGAGGAGGAACATCCTCTTGAAGGGTGTGGCTATGTAACTGTTCTAGGTTCAGATACGTTTTTACAAATTACAGTTAATGGCTTTTTATGACTTTGATGAAGTAGGCTTTATAAATGAACAGAATGCATTGTTTCGACCTACGCAACATCAAAGAGGGCCAGCCTACTTTGTGATAGAGAATGCAGCGATGAGTGCAAAACCTGTCGCCAGTCAGAAAAACGACATGCGCAATGATAAACTGTATCTAACGGCTTTAATGAAGTGGCATCTGCATTCATGTAGATGATGTCGCCTTAGTTTAATTGTGATCAACAGATTACCTGCTTGATAGGATAATGATTTTAAGATGATGTTGTGTTTACCTGCTTTTGGACGGCCAGAGATGAGGGCGTATCCTGGGTGAGGTCCCTCGAAGGTTTCCACAAAGTCATAAATGAAGGCAATGGTACTCTGACCTGGAGACAGACAGACAGAGAGACACACACACACACACACACACACACACACACACACACACACACACACACACACACACACACACACACACACACACACACACATACACACAGAGTCAGGGCTGTATTGTCTCCCTTCTCTTTATGGCTCTGCCAGACCTGGATTCAAATACTTGTTTGACATCTTTTTACATGATTTTAAAAGGGTTAAGGTTAGGGAAAGAGTAGCTAAAAGGGTTAAGGTTCGGGTTAGGGGAAGCGTTTGCTAAAAGAGTTAAGGTTAGGGAAAGAGTTAGCTAAAAGGGTTAAGGTTAGGGAAAGAGTTAGCTAAAAGGGTTAAGGTTCGGGTTAGGGGAAGCGTTAGCTAAAAGGGTTAAGGTTAGGGGAAGAGTTAGCTAAACGTGTTGAGGTTAGGGGAAGAGTTAGCTAAAAGTGTTAAGGTTAGGGTAAGGGGAAGCTTTAGCTAAAAGGATTAAGGTTAAAGGAAGAGTTAGCTAAAATGGTTAAGGTTAGGGTTAGGGGAAGAGTTAGCTAAGTAGTTGCAAAGTAGCTAAAAAGTAGTAAGTAGTTGCAAAGTTGCTAAAATTGTTTGTGATGAGTTACGAACCCACAAACTTTAGGATGCTACACGTTTGTGTTATACACCCTCCCGTCAACCACGACCAACCATCCATTCTCCTTTTGTTTTTGCCTTAAGAAACCTTCTGTCTTATGTAACCATACCAAACGTAACGTATCATAGTGATCTGACTGTCCCGGATTTACGTTTACTATGTTATGTCTAGTCTATGAGACCAGGATGCACACACACAGTGGAGGAGACTACATCTGTCCCTTTAACAGCACCACAAACTCCCCGCAGGGACCTCGGCTACCGTAACCAGGAAGTCTTCATTACCCACGTCTTCCAGGGAGTGAGAGCTGTATTCTCTCCCTTCTCTATATGGTTATTTCAGACCTGTGTTCAAAGTTGAAATTGATTTAAATAGTATTTTTAAGTATTTCAAATGGTACAGATTTAAAAAATACACTGCTGCTACTCTGTTTATTATGTATGCATAGTCACCTTACCCCTACCTACATGTACATATTACCACAATTACCTTGACTAACCTGAACCCCTGCACATTGCCTCGGTACCAGTTTTTTTCTTACTTTTCTTTACTTACTTTTTAAAACTCTGAATTGTTGGTTAAGGGCTCATAAGTAAGCATTTCACTGTAAGGTCTACCTACACCTGTTGTATTCGGTGCATGTGATTAAATGTGACACATTTGATTTGATTTGATAATTTAAACCCAGGTCTGGGCTTTGTATGTATCATGGCTGCCTTCTAGTGGTAAACATGAGCATTACACACATAACTAAATAGAACAGGGGTATCTCTGTGGAAACTCACCTGTGACCTTCAGTGTGTAAGGCTGGTTGGAGTTCATGCTGATTTCCCATAATCCTGTCTGTTTGTTGGAGGCCAGACGGACCCGGTAGAGGTTGCCCACCGTCTGGACGGTCCCCAGTTTACCATTGGCCTCGTTCTGTTTCTGGGTCACACCTGTAATGGCGAGGAGGATACAGTCAAATATACTGTCATTGGGCTGTAACTGGTTCATGATACGTTGTTGAAACGTGCATTGTGCCATAAAAACATCAGGCTAGCTGCATACCCAAACATGTCCGTTGGTAGAGCATGGCGCTTGCAACACCAGGGTTGTGGGTTCGTTTCCCACGGGGGGCAGTATGAAAAATATATGCACTCACTAACTGTAAGTCGCTCTGGATAAGAGCGTCTGCTAAAATTACTAAAATGTCAACAGTAACCATTGAGAAATGTCATCCTATTCAGTAAGGTGAACCTTTACCTGAAAACTGACCTTAGATCAGTGTCTAGGGGAAATGTCATCCTATTCAGTTAGGTGACCCTTTACCTGAAAACTGACCTTAGATCAGTGTTTAGGGGAAATGTTATCCTATTCAGTTAGGTGAACCTTTACCTGAAAATAGACCTTAGATCAGTGTGTAGGTGTTTGAGGTTCTTACCTGAAGGGTTCTTCAGGGTGAAGGTGAGGGCCTTTCCGGTGATGTAGATGGTGATGTTGTTCAGAGACTCGTCCAGCAGGAAGGAGAATGTCTCAGCTTTGCCTGGGTTCATCGCTCGCTGTAGGACTGTCACCTGAGGAGGAGGAGAAACAGACAGAATGAGAGAGGAAGAAACAGATAGAAATAAGATGTGATGTACTGTATGTTGCTGTGTTGATGTAATGTGGAGGATTTAATAACCATAGAAATAACAATTATGCCTATGTGACAGAATTAAAAGTGCCTTAAAAATAACGAAATAATAATACAGAATCATAATGTGTACCAGCAAGTAATATGCTATTCATTTATCTAAATGTTGATTATACGACCTGTGTGCTCTTGATGTCTGATCTGAGATTGATTTGTGATACCTAGGAATTAATATAGGGGTGCGAGTGACTTGAAGCCAAAGCTACATCTCCATGTGATTTATTTATATATTTCCCCCTTTCAGGGGTATAACTCCTAGGCATTTCTAAAATGCATTATTTATAAAGCACAGGTGTTTTTTTTTAATTGATCAAGTTTTGAATGATTTTAAATCAACTACTGATCCAAAACAAAATGGCCACCATCGTTGACTCACCAGAGCGGAGGTGGAGGAGTCGATGATGATGTCAGTGGCCTGGGGCAGGTTAACCTTGGTGACTCCAATGGCCTGACCACCAGACGCCACCGCCAGGTCCTTGTAGGTCTCGAATGTAGCTGCCCTGGACTCTAACCCACGCCTCCTCCTTCTAGCACCAGCACCATCACCAGTCATGAAGAAAGACACCTGGAGAGAGACATAGCTGTGTTTGAGAGAGGTCGGGTGGTTTGCCTGGTCGTATTCATTAGGCACCAAATGGAAGAAAACATGGAGGGACTACCCAAACTTGTCCAATAAGAATTTATTGTTTTCGTTTGCCGTTGCAAAACATTTTGCTGCGTTTTGCTACTGTGTGCCCTAATGAATAAGATCTTGAAATGCAGGAAATGGTTTCTTCTAAAACAGAAAGTGTTTGAGGAAGTACTCACGGTTGACTTGGTGCTCCTGATCAGGGCCACGATGGTGTCCTTCAACGCAATGTCCTTGGCAACGGCATCTGTGAAAACATAGATGTGGGACGACGCAGGGGCACCGGTCAGCGCCAACTGGAGAGAGAGAGAGAGAGAGAGAGAGAGAGAGTGCTTAGAGTCTTTACTTACTGTTAGGTGCACTACAGAGATTGGGATTATATCCTAAACCTTATTGGAAGATAGCCATGTCAATCACTGTACCTGTAGCCCTGACAGGCACATTTCAGGGAGGTCTCCGCCTCCATCAGCCTTGAGTTTAGCGATCTCTGTTTTCATAACATCAGGGTTTGTCGTTCTTATCAGGGGTCCGAACGCTACACACACACACACACACACACACACTGATCACTAACCACTTCCTGACTTAACCACAAACCGCACAGGCATTTCGGTGAATGCCAGAGTTGTCAGTGAGATTTTGCTGAGGATAATGCTTGGTGGAGTGTAAAGCCAGCCTAACCTGGGTCGTTGAATGGGACCAGGATGTACTGGGAGGGCTCATCCTGCGTTCCCTTCTTGCTGTCGATGATCTCATTGACGACTCTCTTGGCTTCAAGGATGTCATCCTTCATGCTCCCTGTGGTGTCGATCACAAAAGCAACCACTGATGAACGCGCTATGCCCATGAAGCTGTGAGAGAGAGAGAGAGATAAAGAGAGAGTGTAATTTCCTCTTCCCCCCTCTCCTCCCCTTCACCCCTCTACCCTCTCCTTCCCTTCACCCCCTCTACCCACTCCTCCCCTTCACCCCCCTACCCCTCTCCTCCCCTTCACCCCCTCTACCCTATCCTTCTCTTCACCCCCTCTACCCTCTCCCCCATTTCACCCACTCCACCCTCTCCTCCCTTTCACCCCCTTCTACCCCTCTACTCTCCTTCATCCCCTCTACCTTCTCCTCCCCTTCACCCCCCCGTACCCCTCTACCCCTCTACTCCCCTTCACCCCCTCTACTCCCCTTCACCCTCTCTACCCCTCTCCTCCCCTTCACCCCCTCTACCCTCTCCTCCCCTTCACCCCCCGTACCCCTCTACCCCTCTCCTCTCCTCCCCTTCACCCCCTCTACCCTGTCCTCCCCTTCACCCCCCGTACCCCTCTACCCCTCTCCTCCCCTTCACCCCCTCTACCCTCTCCTCCCCTTCACCCCCTCTACCCTCTCCTCCCCTTCACCCCCTCTACCCACTCCTCCCCTTCACCCCCTCTCCACTCTCCTCCCCTTCACCCCCTCTACCCTCTCCTCCCCTTCACCCCCTCTACCCTCTCCTCCCCTTCACCCCCTCTACCCTCTACTCCCCTTCACCCCCTCTACCCTCTCCTCCCCTTCACCCCCTCTACCCTCTACTCCCCTTCACCCCCTCTACCCTCTCCTCCCCTTCACCCCCTCTACCCCTCTCCTCCCCTTCACCCCCTCTACCCCTCTCCGTACCGTAGGTAGTCGTTGTCACCGGCAGCTCCCCGGATGTCGTCCAGCAGCTGGAGGGTGGCGGTTGTTGCCACGGTGATGGCAGCAGTGTGCAGGGCCATGTTGTCGGAGCGACGCTCGTCCTTGCTGATGCCCCCGCGAGGAACCTCCGAGCTGGTCAGGTCAGCTGCACCGCCATGACTACACTTACCTGTGGGAAAAGAGGTGATGATGGGTGTTATACATTTATGTTATACGGAGAGTGTGTGGGTATGTGGGGAGGGTAGTGTGTGTGTGTCTATGTGTATGTGTATGTGTTTGTACCTTTAGGCTTAGCTGAGGAGAAGATCCCCATGTACCCAGAGGTTAGTTTCTTCTCATTAAGGATGTTAGGCAGGATGGAGTTTGAACAGAACCCCCCATTGGCACAGTCACTGCAGGTCGGGGTGTTGACATCTACAGAACCAAAACACAACGTTTAAGAGTCGTTCTTGAATTACGGTGGCATTAAAAAATATATATAAATATTTATCTATATTTTGTTATTGATATAAATGCATGTTACCATTCTAAATCAACTTATATGGCAGCTTAATAACTTTAAATTATTTTTACCATTATAATAACACTGTGCCACCTGTAGCAGTAGTAACACCAATGATGGTAACACCAATGAGACATTTAGGTAAATTAGGATTTTCTGAAATGGATGCCACAAATGCTCAAATCTTTAAAAATGATTTACCAGTGATATGATTAATGATTTTGCTCACAGTGTTATTTCCCTTCATTTAAATTGACTAACAGCAAGTGACACATTGGATTGAGCAACACCAAGTTAACTATGGAATCAGTTGATAAAAGGGTATGATTAGCTAATCATGCTCTTTAATATAGACTCCTGCCCAATAATAATTTGCCACATGGAGTGAATGCTCAAGGTCCTTGAATATCTTTGTCATCAGAGATTGTCAAGGTGGTGACACCAACGACAACAAATTGAGGGACGCATATTATACTAGCAACAAAATAGGTATTTTAATAGCCTTTGTTTTTATTGATTTATACAATATATTATATCATTTTGTTCACTGTATATCATTCAAAATAATAGATACAGTACCAGTCAAAACTTTGGACACACCTACTCATTCAAGGGTTTTTCTTTATGTTGACTATTTTCTACATTGTAGAATAATAGTGAAGACTTCAAAACTCTGAAATAACGCATATGGAATCATGTAGTAACCAAAAAAGTGTTAAACAAATATATTCTATATTTGAGATTCTTCAAATAGCCACCTTTTGCCTTGATGACAGCTTTGCACACTCTTGGCATTCCCTCAACCAGCTTCACCTGGAATGCTTTTCCAACAGTCTTGAAGGAGTTCCCACATATGCTGAGCTCTTGTTGACTGCTTTTCCTTCACTCTGCTGTCCGACTCATCCCAAACCATCTCAATTGGGTTGAGGTTGGGGGATTGTGGAGGCCAAGTCATCTGAAGCAGCACTCCATCACTCTGCTTCTTGGTAAAATAGCCCTTACACAGCCTGGAGGTGTTTTGGGTCATTGTCCTGTTGAAATACAAATGATAGTCCCACTAAGCCCAAACCAGATGTGATGGCGTATCACTGCAGAATGCTGGCGTAGCCATGCTGGTTAAGTATGCCTTGAATTCTAAATAAATTGCAGACAGTGTCACCAGCAAAGCACCCCCACACCATAACATCTCCTCCTCCATGCTTTACGGTGGGAACTACACATGCAGAGATCATCTGTTCACCCACTCCGCGTCTCACAAAGACACGGCGGTTGGAACCAAAAATCTCCAATTTGAACTCCAGACCAAAGGACAAATTTCCACCGGTCTAATGTTCATTGCTCGTGTTTCTTGGCCAAGCAGGTCTCTTCTCCTTATTGGTGTCCTTTAGTAGTGGTTTCTTTGCAGCAATTCGACCATGAAGGCCTGATTCACACAGTCCCCTCTGAACAGTTGATGTTGAGATGTTTCTGTTACTTGAACTCTGTGAAGCATTTATTTGGGCTGCAATTTCTGAGGCTGATATCTCTAATGAACTTATCCTCTGCAGCAGAGGTAACTCTGGGTCTTCCATTCCTGTGGCGGTCCTCATGAGAGCCAATTTCATCATAGCGCTTGATGGTTTTTGCGACTGCACTTGAAGAAACTTTCAAAGTTCTTGACATTTTACATATTGATTGACCTTTATGTATTAAAGTAATGATGCTGTCGTTTCTCTTTGCTTATTTGAGCTGTTCTTGCCATAATATGGACTTGGTCTTTTACCAAATAGGGCTATCTTCTGTAACTTTTAAGAAGGCACACCTGTTAATTGAAATGCATTCCAGGTGACTACCTTATGAAGCTGGTTGAGAGAATGCCAAGAGTGTGCAAAGCTGTCATCAAGGCAAAGGGTGGCTATTTGAAGAATCTCAAATATACAATATATTTTGATTTGTTTAACACTTTTTTGGATACTACATGAATCCATATGTGTTATTTAATAGTTCTGATGTCTTCACTGTTATAGAAAATAGTAAAAATAGAGAACCCCCCCCCCCACCCCACACACACACACACACTCAAACTCTTAAACCCTAAACGGGCATGGTGGTCCTTTCTCTGTCCCATAATTCCCTCCGACTATTCTGGTTCATACCGCTCTGTTTTCTCCACAACAGATAATGTGTGTGTGTCCCTCCCTGTCTGCCCTTTAGACTTCCTGTAAACCCTTAATGACCTCATCATCACATGAAGCCAGAGGTGGCAGCAGATGTCTCTCTTTGTCTCTCCTTTTTAATCTGCTAACGTACTTTTTCTCTCACATTCCAAGCACGCCTCCCTCCCTCCCTCCCTCCCTCCCTCCCTCCCTCCCTCCCTCCCTCCCTCCCTCCCTCCCTCCTTCCATCTCTGCCCTACCACCCTCCCTCCCTCCTTCCATACCTGCCCTACCATCCCCCCTCCCTCCTTCCTTCATTCCCTACCACCCTCCCTCCCTCCTTCCTTCCCTCCATGCCCTTCACTCCCCCTCCCTCCTTCCCTCCCTGCCCTCCCTCCCTCCCTCCCTCCTTCCCTGCCCTAACACCCCCCCTCACTCCTTCCTTCCTTCCTTCCCAAACCCACCCTACCTGCCAGGTTTTCTAGTGGGAGATCGGGGCGGATCAGGTTTGCGTAGGGTTCAGTGTATCCCAGATCCACCCAGTTACTGTGGCTGTAGAAGTCCTGACAAAACACAAGCATGTATTATATACCAAGTCTGTGTCTGTGGAAAAATGATCTATCTACTTCCCTATTACAGTGGGTAAAACAGACACCTCAATATATAAGTGAACTTGGTTCAGATGATAACACTTGAGTCAACATGAAATATGAAACGAGAGATTAGGTGAGATAGATGTTGTATTTCTCTCTCCCCCCCCCCCCCCCCTTCTCCCTCTATCCTTTAATTCCTTACCTTATCTCCCTTCATTCCTGAAAGTTCAGACTTTCTCCCTCTTTTCCCTTCAACCCCCTCTCCCACTCCTCTCTCTCTCTCTCTCCCATTCCTCTCTCTCCCTCTCCCACTCCTCCCTCTCTCTCTCTCTTTCTCCCACTCTTCTCTCTCTCTCTTCCACTCCTCTCTCTCCCTCTCCCACTCCTCTCTCTCCCTCTCCCACTCCTCTCTCTCTCTCTCTCTCTCCCTCTCCCCCCCACTCCTCCCTCTCCCTCTCCAACTCCCCCCCTCTCTCTCTCTCCCTCTCTCTCCCTCTCCCTCTCTCTCTCCCCCTCTCTCTCTCTCCCACTCCTCCCACTCCTCTCTCTCCCTCTCCCTCTCCCACTCCTCTCTCTCTCTCTCTCTCTCTCTCTCTCTCTCCCTCTCCCCCCACTCCTCCCTCTTCCTCTCCAACTCCCCCCCTCTCTCTCTCTCCCTCTCTCTCCCTCTCCCTCTCTCTCTCCCCCCCTCTCTCTCTCCCACTCCTCCCTCTCCCACTCCTCCCTCTCCCTCTCCAACTCCCCCCCCCCTCTCTCTCTCTCTCTCTCCCTCTCCCTCTCTCTCCCTTTACCTGCAGTCTGGGCTCTAATCATACTGGTGCTCCCAACATATAAAAGTTAGGAGCACAACAAAACATTTAGGAGCACTAGAAAATTGAAAATATATGTACTGTGTACAGTACTCTCCCCAGTGTCTCTCTATGTACTGTGTACAGTACTCTCCCCAGTGTCTCTCTATGTACTGTGTACAGTACTGTACCCAGTGTCTATCTAGCTACCTGTACTGTGTGGTACCCCCCCCCCCCCCCCCCCTCTCTCTCTTACCTGTAGCGTGTGCAGTACTCTCCCCAGTGTCTCTCTGGCAGCCTGGAAGTTTTCCTTTCGTACGTTGGCCTTAATGCTGGCCACCCCATCAGTGATAAGGCGCCGGCCCTCAGCAAACGCCTCTGAGTTAAAGTGTTGGGCTGGGCTGTTATAATAAAGATGATGATCAATTGGTTTTACATAGAAAACAACTGTAGGAGTGATATACGAAATGTTCACTTGGGCTGTCACAATAATGACAATGACTAATTGTTAATATAGTTCATACATTAGATACACAAGAAGAAGGGTGTATGAGTTATGCACATCCTAAACCTTTACAATACTGTGCTTAGGAATAAAGTGTTTGAGAGCAGCATATGACGTGTGCTGGAGAAGAAAACTAAATTGTTATTAAAACTAGTTAAATAAATATTTAATAAATGTATGTTGCTGTTCCTGTGCTATTTCCAAGCACTCAAAGCATTTTACATAATAAGGTAACCTCATCCTCTATCAATGTAGCACCAACCTGTTGACAAAGTCTCTGTCCACCTGTCCGTTCTGTACGTAGATCTCGTTCAGGGCAGATTTGAACTTAGCTGCTGACACTTCACCTGTTGCTTTGGGTCCCAGGCAGGCCTGGACCAGCTCTTCAGCAGAGTTACCCTAAAGGGAAAGGTCAGAAGTTAGAGGGTAGATATCAGCCAATCACCATTGAGGGCAAAGTAGATTAAAAAAAAAATCTGTCACATAACTCTATTTCCTTTATCTCTCTCTCTCTCACACACACACACACACACACACACACACACACACACACACACACACACACACACACACACACACACACACACACACACACACACACACACACACACACACACACACACACACACACACTTACCGTGGGGGTGAAGTCTCGTCCCTCTGACTCGGCAATGGCTCGGCACACCTCTGTGACTTTCTGTAGAACGGCCGTTCCCGTGATGCTGACGTGAGTGGAGGCTCCGCCACCGATTGGAGCAAATGCCCAGGCTCCTCCTGATAGGACCAGGGCCAGAAAGGACACGCCCAGCACCGGTAACATCATCTGTCTGTGTGAGGGGTTGAGAGAGAGAGACTGCCATCATTATCATGAAGTGGGATTGCATTATCGACAACTGTTAGGAAATCCCTGACCCAGCCCCAGTTGTTAAATCTCGTGGCCACAACCCAGCATGTCCTATAATGTTGGCAAATACTGCATTTCATATTACATAGGAACATACTGCATTCCATGTTACCTAGGAACATACAGAGATGAATGTTTCTATCCTGTTAGCCTGTTAAATAAAGAAAATCTTTCCACTTCAGCAAAAACTGAACTTATTAAGAAAATATGTTAATTAAAAAACATAATATAGTTTTGTCCAAAGACAATTAACACTTTCAGAACATATATTTTAAAGCATGAATAACCAAAAAAATTATATGGTCACAACAAACAATTAAAAAAAATGATATATTTAAGCAATAAGGCACGAGGGGGTGTGGTATATGGCCAATATACCACGGCCAAAGGCTGTTCTTACGCACGACGCAACGCGGAGTACCTGGATACAGCCCTTAGCTGTGGTATATTGGCCATATACCACAAACCCCCGAGGTGCCTTATTGCTATTATAAACTGGTTACCAACATAATTAGAGCAGTAAAAATAAATGTTTTGTCATACTCGTGATATACGGTCTGATATACCACGGCTGTCAGCCAATCAGCATTCAGGGCTCAAAGCACCCATTTTATAATATGCTCTAAGGACTATAAAAACATTTACTCTAAAATGACACAATAACGGTAAACATAATGAAAATAAAGACATCTGAATTGTTTTGTGATATAATAACACCAGTTATGTAAAAAGCTTTCATACCTTCTCAGGTTATTTGAGCGTAGTTGGATCTCTTCCTCTTTCCCTCTCTCTGTTGCAGTAGTAACCCAAACTGTAGAGGAACCCCTCTGGAAGATACACCTGTATATATACTGGACTGTACGGTCAGGCAGGGATGGGGAGAGGGGGTTGAGGTGTGTTACAATACACACTAATCATTAACTTCTAGGAGTTTCCATAAATCATTAACCTTTGTGTGTGTGTTTGTGTGTGTGTGTGTGTGTGTGTGTGTGTGTGTGTGTGTGTGTGTGTGTGTGTGTGTGTGTATGTGTATGGTGGCTGTATTCCTTCCTTGTGAGCGTGAATCATGAAATACTGTAAATCAACAATAAGGTTTCGAACAATTTTGTATGGTTTTATGGTACTAGTTTCCCAGGATGTCTGAAGCTCTGGATAAGAGCGTCTGCTAAATGACCAAATCATTCATTTATATAACCTGATTACATTGAAAGGAAAATTATGTAAGAGGGTGTGATGAGGGTGACCAAAAGAAGTTGCAAAGAAAAACCCATATCTCAGACTGGCCAATAAAAATAAAAGATTAAGATAGTCAGTCTGAGATATGGCTTTTTCTTTGCAACTCTGCCTAGAAGGTCAGCGTCCCGGAGTCGCCTCTTCACTGTTGACGTTGAGGCTGGTGTTTTGCTGGTACTATTTAATGAAGCTGCCGGTTGAGGACCTGTGAAGCGCCTGTTTCTCAAACTAGACACTCTAATGTATTTGTCCTCTTGCTCAGTTGTGCACCGGGGCCTCCCACTCCTCTTTCTATTCTGGTTAGAGCCAGTTTGCACTGTTCTGTGAAGGGAGTAGTACACAGTGTTGTACGAGATCTTCAGTTTCTTGGCAATTTCTCGCATGGATTAGCCTTCATTTCTCAGAACAAGAATAGACCGGCGATTTTCAGAAGAAAGTTATTTGTTTCTGGCCATTTTGAGCCTGTAATCGAACCCACAATTGCTGATGCTCCAGATACTCAACTAGTCTCAAGAAGGCCAGTTTTATTGCTTCTTTAATCAGCACAACAGTTTTCAGCTGTGCTAACATAATTGTAAAAGGGTTTTCTAATGATCAATTAGCCTTTTAAAATGATAAACTTGGATTAGCAAACACAACGTGCCATTAGAACACAGGACTGATGGTTGCTGATAATGGGCCTTTGTACGGCGATGTAGATATTCCATTAAAAATCAGCCGTTTCCAGCTACAATAGCCATTTACAACATTAAGAATGTCTACACTGTATTTCTGATCAATTTGATGTTATTTTAATGGACGAAAACAAGGACATTTCTAAGTGACCCCAAACTTTTGAACGGTAGTGCACAATTTAGTCCCATTCAAAATCCTATTTTCCCTAACCCTAACCTTAACCTTAACCCAAAACCTAACCTTAACCCTAACCCTAAACCTGTCCCTAGCTCCTAAAATTGTTAAAGACTCCAGTCACCCAAGTCATAGACTGTTCTCTCTGCTACCGCATGGCAAGCATTACCGGGGCGCCAAGTCTAGGTCCAAAAGGCTCTTTAACAGCTTAACAGCTTTTACCCCCAAGCCATAAGACTGCTAAACAATTAATCAAATGGCCCTCTTTAAGTGCAACATTAATAATGATGGTTTTGGAAACATCTTGGAGATTTAACGATGCTCCTCAGAAGCTTCTAACGATGAACTTAGCCTTAAGATGCTTTTGGGAAACCGGGCCCAGGCTAGTTTCACAAGGCTACTAAACTACCTCCGTATCATAACAAAACAAATACCATGAGTCACAATGTAGCAGGAAAGCACAGCTTTTTATTCATGGCAGAGAGGTAAACTGGATAACATATGGAATTGTTTTAATAAGGTCATACCAAATATATTTTGATTTGTTTAACACTTATTTGGTTACTACATGATTCCATATGTGTTATTTCATAGTTTTGATGTCTTCACTATTATTCTACAATGTAACAATTTTTTAAAACAAAGAAAAACCCTTGAATGAGTAGGTGTGTCCAAGCTTTTGACTGGTAGTGTATATCTTTTTTACATGAATTTAACCCCTTATTTTTGGCATTAAACTATATCCATGTATACTGTACTTCCATTCATTTTTTTAACTGGTAACGGGGGACCTTAAGACAAGTCTTGTGAGTTTTTGGGTGTCCTAGAACAAAAAACGGACATGTACGTGTTCGTGATCACCTTTCCACAGAGGGGCATATTAGTGTGTAGCCCAAACTGTTCTGATTCTACAGGCAGAAGTTGGCAGATCGGCTGTTAGACCTTTAGACGAGTCCCAAGACGCTTGTGGGGGTTGTAGAGCAAAACGGAGAATACCATCTTCCCATAGAGGAGACATAATAGTTTGTAGACCAAACCGTTCGGACACAACAGACAATTTTGTGAGAAGACCGATTTTCGGGATGTCTCATGGTCTGACAAACATCGCTTTAGCTCTGCCACCTTTCATCTTTGAGGTTTATTGGCAGACTATACTCATAAAGTGTATTGCAGCCACCTACTGTACGGGGTAGTAAAATATCCCCAAAACAAAATATGTTTTGGATAAAAAATCCATACTAATTACCAAAAACAACAAACACAAATTCACGCTACTTCTGTTAAAATCACGAAGTCCAGGTCTTCCGCTGTGAATTTTTTCAGGCCCCAAAACGTTCTACCGCAGCAACAATGATGTCCACATTGTTTTATTTCTTTGACACATGAGCAGTACAATTAATAACCGTTGCAATAAACGCCACAAAATCCACCTTTTTCACACAAAGCGTGTCCGGTTCTCTTGATTGACAAACATTCACTAATGGCTGGGGTATATCCACTACCATAACATCAACAGTGGCGTCACTTGCTTTCTCAATACTTTTGATCGCCTCTGCAAAGGATATTCTATGACCCACCCTTACTTTTGCAACCTTGACCTCCTTCACCCTTACAGGGCACTCCAAGAACTCTGGATCATTCTCCCCACCACAGTTGCAACACTGACCTTCTTCACTCCTATCTTCAATATACTCCTTCCGTCTGCAAACATTTTCAACATGGCCAAATCCTTTACAGTTATTGCATTGTTGTGGCTTGTGGACAAATGCTCTTACTTACTGCATACTTTACATAACCTAACTTTAAATGCGTAGGGATGTGCTCTTTATCAAAAAACAAAAGAACTGACAGACATTCTTCCTTTTACCCATTCAACATGCGGTTCAGGACACGGGTACCAACCACATCTTAGATTCTCTTGAAGTATTCAATATCTACCTCCATTGACACCTGTCACACCCTGGTTCTGGGACTCATTATTGTTGAGCCAGGGTGTGTGCAGTCTATGTGTTTATGTTCTATGTTGGGTGTCTAGGTTGTTGTTTTCTATGTTTGGTCAATGACTCCCAATCGGAGGTAACGAGTGTCAGCTGTCGGCTCGTTATCTCTGATTGGGAGCCATATTTATACTGTGTGTTTTCACCTTGGGGTTGTGGGTTTTTGTTCCAGGTTCAGTCATAGTCACTGTAGGACTTCACTATCGTCATTTGTTTGTTGTTTTCGTGGTTGCTTTTATTTAAATAAAGTCATCATGTTCACTCCACGCGCTGCGTATTGGTCCGTTTCCTCAGACGACCGTGACAGAAAAACCCACCAAAGAAAGACCAAGCAGCGTGTCCAGGAGCAAGGAGACTGGACATGGGAGGAGGCACCGGGCAAGGAGATAGAGAGGCTGGCGATGGCCCAGGTGGGCACATCGTGGTCCTGGGAGGACATGCTCGGAGGCAAGGGACCTTGGGGAAGGATCAAGGCCCTGGCGAGAGAGGAGCAACGGCGGCAGCAGGGCCATCGTCGGAGGGTCGTGAGTCAACCCCAGAAAATTTTTAGGGGGGGGCACACGGCATGGACGACGGGGCTGACGGAGGAGAAAAGGGGGAGTATCCAGGAGGCCACCAGGCCAGGGGTACACCGCCCTGTATGTCCTGTGCGGATGCCTCACACAGAGTGTGTGAGGGTAGGCATTAAGCCAGGACGGGTGGTGTCCGCTGTTCGCTCCAGGCCTCCTATCCGTCTCCACAGCCCGGTCCGGCCTGTTCCTGCCACCCGCACCAAGTCTACGGTGTGCGTCGCCAGCCCGGTCCGGCCTGTTCCTGCCACCCGCACCAAGTCTACGGTGTGCGTCGCCAGCCCGGTCCGGCCTGTTCCTGCCACCCGCACCAAGTCTACGGTGTGCGTCGCCAGCCCGGTCCGGCCTGTTCCTGCCACCCGCACCAAGTCTACGGTGCGCGTCGCCAGCCCGGTCCGGCCTGTTCCTGCCACCCGCACCAAGTCTACGGTGCGCGTCGCCAGCCCGGTCCGGCCTGTTCCTGCCACCCGCACCAAGTCTACGGTGCGCGTCGCCAGCCCGGTCCGGCCTGTTCCTGCCACCCGCACCAAGTCTACGGTGCGCGTCGCCCGGCCAGAGTCTGCCGTCTGCCCAACGGCGCCTGAACTGCCCGTCTGCCCAATGGCGCCTGAACTGTCCGTCTGCCAAGCGCTGCATAAGCCGCCCGTCTGCCATGAGCCGTCAGAGCCGTCCGCCAGACCGGAGCTGCTAAAGCCTTCCGCCAGACAGGATCAGCCAGAGCCTTCCGCCAGACAGGATCAGCCAGAGCCTTCCGCCAGACAGGATCAGCCAGAGCCTTCCGCCAGACAGGATCGGCCAGAGCCTTCCGCCAGACAGGATCAGCCAGAGCCTTCCGCCAGACAGGATCAGCCAGAGCCCTCCGCCAGACCGGATCAGCCAGAGCCTTCCGCCAGACAGGATCAGCCAGAGCCTTCCGCCAGACCGGATCAGCCAGAGCCTTCCGCCAGACAGGATCAGCCAGAGCCTTCGGCCAGACAGGATCAGCCAGATCCGTCAGCCTGCCATGAGCAGCCAGATTCGTCAGCCAGCCATGAGCAGCCAGATCCGTCGGCCAGCCATGAGCAGCCAGATCCGTCGGCCAGCCATGAGCAGCCAGATCCGTCAGCCAGCCATGAGCAGCCAGATCCGTCAGCCAGCCATGAGCAGCCAGATCCGTCGGCCAGCCATGAGCAGCCAGATCCGTCGGCCAGCCATGAGCAGCCAGATCCGTCGGCCAGCCATGAGCAGCCAGATCCGTCGGCCAGCCATGAGCAGCCAGATCCGTCAGCCAGCCATGAGCAGCCAGATCCTTCAGCCAGCCATGAGCCGTTCAGCCAGGATCCGCCAGAGCCAGCCAGCCAGGATCCGCCATTGAGTCAGGTGCTGCCCCTTAGTCTGGTGCTGCCCCTTAGTCCGGTGCTGCCCCTTAGTCCGGTGCTGCCCCTTAGTCCGGTGCTGCCTCTTAGTCCGGTGCTGCCCCTTAAACCGGTGGGGGTCATGTGGAGGAGGCTAGGTAAGCGGGTAGTGACTATGGTGGGGTGGTGGTCTAGGCCGGAGCCAGAACCGCCACCGAGGAGGTATGCCCGCCCAGCCCTCCCCTGTTTGGGGGTTTTGAGGCGCGGTCGCAGTCCGCGCCTTTAGGGGGGGGTACTGTCACACCCTGGTTCTGGGACTCATTATTGTTGAGCCAGGGTGTGTGCAGTCTATGTGTTTATGTTCTATGTTGGGTGTCTAGGTTGTTGTTTTCTATGTTTGGTCAATGACTCCCAATCGGAGGTAACGAGTGTCAGCTGTCGGCTCGTTATCTCTGATTGGGAGCCATATTTATACTGTGTGTTTTCACCTTGGGGTTGTGGGTTTTTGTTCCAGGTTCAGTCATAGTCACTGTAGGACTTCACTATCGTCATTTGTTTGTTGTTTTCGTGGTTGCTTTTATTTAAATAAAGTCATCATGTTCACTCCACGCGCTGCGTATTGGTCCGTTTCCTCAGACGACCGTGACAACACCCCGGTTATGACTCCTTTAACTGGTGCCCTACTCCACAGTTCAAAGCACAATACTTCGGAATTCACTATTCTTGTGATTCCCAATGGCTTCTGCTTCTGTTTTTCAGAAACACAATGAACCAGAACAAGCCCACTCCTGGTCACTCTGATTGATTCCACTTTTCACTAATGGCTGGGTTGTTTCCCAGATACACATCCTTATTCAGAAAACGCATCCCAACAAGAACCAAATCCTTTTCCGACCTACACTCATCATCCATTCCAATTTTTGACAATTTCCTTTTTCATCCATTCTTTGACGCTTCTGTTTTCCATTCATCATCTTCAACTTTACTCAACACTGTTCTCGATTCAGACTTGGCATCCACTTCTGCCATGATTCCTCCGCCGCCTACACACTGAATCAAGGGCAGATTCTTGGCACGGCTGTGCTCAGACAGATAGGTTTTTCTTTAGTCCCTGCCACCTTTCACAGCAAATGTGGAAGTACGACCTTCGGCGGATGTGGTGGATTGAGATGCATCCAATGCAAAATAAAACATATCTCTAGTTTAAAATGATGGATTTTAATGAGGATTTATTATTATTATTATGTTCATTAGATTTCAGCTGTGCTGCGGAAATTGACTCTAGGTTTTTTAAAAACATATTAGCTTTCCACATCGTATAATATAGCAATCTGATGCCAGAAGACGGAGCTGCAGGCTGCTGGGCCTGAGACGCTCGCCACCTCGTACAGGGGAGAGGTGAAATCTGTCACCTGCCTCATTTCAAAATCATGGGCATTAATATGGAGTTGGTCCCCCCTTTGCTACTATAACAGATGTTATTCTTCTGGGAAGGCTTTCCACTAGATGTTGGAACATTGCTGCGGGGACTTGCTTCCATTCAGCCACAAGAGCATTAGTAAGGTCGGGCACTGATGTTGGGCGATTAGGCCTGGCTTGCAGTCAGAGTTCCAGTTCACCCCAAAGGTGTTCGATGGGGTTGAGGTCAGGGCTCTGTACATGCCAGTCAAGTTCTTCCAGATCGATCTCGACAAACCATTTCTGTATGGACCTCGCTTTGTGCACAGGGGCATAGTCATGCTGAAACAGGAAAATGCCTTCCCCAAACTGTTGCCATAAAGTTGGAAGCACAGAATCGTCTAGAATGTCATTGAATGCTGTAGCATTAAGATTTACCTTCACTGGAACTAAGGGGCCTAGCCCGAACCATGAAAACCATTATTCCACCTCCACCAAACTTTACAGTTGGCACTATGCATTGGGGCAGGTAGCGTTCTCCTGGCATCTGCCAAACCCAAATTCGTCCGTCGGACTGCCAGATGGTGAAGCGTGAATCATCACTCCAGATAATGCGTTTCCACTGTTCCAGAGTCCAATGGCGGCGAGATTTACACCACTCCAGCCAACACTTGGCATTCCGCGTGGTGATCTTAGGCTTGTGTGCGGCTGTTCGGCCATCCAGAGCAACTTAAAGTAGTGAGTGCATACATTTTCATACTTTTTTCCTACTGGTCCCCCGTGGGAATCGAACTCACAACCCTGGTGTTGCACCATGCTCTACCAACTGCGCCACATGTAGTAATGACTTATGAGTTTTTATGGTTATGATGTAAAGGTAATGATGACTGTACAACATTTGTTTGTTAACTGTCAGATTTTTTATGTGGATTCTTTTGTTATGTAACTTAGATTGACACACCGGTAGGTTAATCGACTCTAGGGTGTTAATCACACACAGTCTGTATTCTTTCATTAAGTGTACAGTGTGATAAGTTGAAGGCAATTCATTTATTCATCTTGCAACACAACTCTGTCCTAACGGCTGGCAGAACTTTTACTGCAGCTCAGTGGAGGCTGCTGAGGGGAGGACAGCTCATAATAAGGACTGGAACAGAGCGAATTGAATGAAACAATGTGTTTGATGTATTTGCTCCAATTCCACCCATTCCACTCCAGCCATTACCACGAGCCCGTCCTCCCCAATTAAGGTGCCACCAACCTCCTGTGCTGCAGCTGTTACTTCCTCTACTGAAACTAAAACCTGGGAGGAGAGCAAACAGGACTGTCTGGAGAGATTAGCAGACCTGGTGATCATAAACAGCAGAGAGGAACAGGTGAGAGCGGGAGGGGAGGGGAGGAGAGAGAGAGACAGGGAGGGGTAGAGAATAGATAGAGAGAGAATAGAAGTGGAGACTATATTAACAATGTTGTTTACTGTCACGACAACAGACATTTATCAATGGGCTTAAAACAGGCAGTTATGTCTGGATTGATCTGATTGACTTCGTTATTGAGGGGACCTGGAAATGGGTGGACGCCACCCCACTGACCACCCCAAGATAAGAGACTACTGCTCTGATAACACTGACCACCCCAAGGTAAGAGACTACTGCTCTAATAACACTGACCACCCCAAGGTAAGAGACTACTGCTCTATAATATCACTGACCACCCCAAGGTAAGAGACTACTGGTCTAATATCACTGACCACCCCAAGGTAAGAGACTACTGCTCTATAATATCACTGACCACCCCAAGGTAAGAGACTACTGCTCTAATAACACTGACCACCCCAAGGTAAGAGACGACTGCTCTATAATAACACTGACCACCCCAAGGTAAGAGACTACTGATCTATAATAACACTGACCACCCCAAGGTAAGAGACTACTGCTTTAATAACACTGAACACCACAAGGTAAGAGACTACTGCTCTAATAACACTGACCACCCCAAGGTAAGAGACTACTGCTCTAATAACACTGACCACCCCAAGGTAAGAGACTACTGGTCTAATAACACTGACCACCCCAAGGTAAGAGTCTACTGCTCTAATAACACTGGATACCCCAAGGTAAGAGACTACTGCTCTATAATAACACTGACCACCCCAAGGTAAGAGACTACTGCTCTATAATAACACTGACCACCCCAAGGTAAGAGACTACTGCTCTAATAACACTGACCACCCCAAGGTAAGAGACTACTGCTCTAATAACACTGACCACCCCAAGGTAAGAGACTACTGCTCTATAATAACACTGACCACCCCAAGGTAAGAGACTACTGCTCTATAATAACACTGACCACCCCAAGGTAAGAGACTATTGCTCTATAATAACACTGACCACCCCAAGGTAAGAGACTACTGCTCTAATAACACTGACCACCCCAAGGTAAGAGACTACTGCTCTAATAACACTGACCACCCCAAGGTAAGAGACTACTGCTCTATAATAACACTGACCACCCCAAGGTAAGAGACTACTGCTCTAATAACACTGACCACCCCAAGGTAAGAGACTACTGCTCTAATAACACTGACCACCCCAAGGTAAGAGACTACTGCTCTATAATAACACTGACCACCCCAAGGTAAGAGACTACTGCTCTAATAACACTGACCACCCCAAGGTAAGAGACTACTGCTCTATAATAACACTGACCACCCCAAGGTAAGAGAATACTGCTCTATAATAACACTGACCACCCCAAGGTAAGAGACTACTGCTCTAATAACACTGACCACAGTGTAAGGAGTAGGACTGATTCTCTGTGTTGTTCATATTCTAGGTTCTGACAGAGTGGCCAGTCTAACTCTGTTGTTTCTACTGCAGGTATTGGAGGAGTGGAGAGTCTAATGGTGGTGGTACCTTACAGGTCATCAGGCCATGGAGAGTACTGGATCTGTGAGAAAGGCCTCTTGTAGGTACTTTCTCTGCACTGCTGTTTAAGGAACTCTTCACTGTGTGTTAAGCAACATTTTACTCCTGAATGTATTTAGGGTTGCCATATCAAAGGGATTGAATACTTATTGACTCAAGAGATTTCAGCTTGTCAGTTGTAATTTATTTGTAAAATGTATCCAACAAAGCCAGCCTATTGAATCCTACTTCAGGAAGTACTCACACCCCTTGACTTTTTCTACATTTTGTTCTGTTACAACCTGAATTTAAAATAGTTTAAGTTTATATTTTGTGTCACAGGCCTACACACAATATGTCATAATGTCAAAGTGGAATTATGTTTTTCGAAATGTTTACAAATGAATAACTACTAGCCTAGTCAAGCAGACTAACGGCTGTTTTGTTTAATACTTGAAGTGAAACTGAATGTGAGCTATCGTGAGATCAGGCAGGTTTCACATGGCTACTAAACTACCTCCGTATTATAACAAAACAAATAACATGAGTTACTCTCACAGTAGGAAAGCAGAGCTTTTTATTCATGACAGAGATGTAACTGGAGACTCACATTATGAAACAAAAATTAAACATCAATCTTAGTTGGCCTGGAACGTAACCTTTAACTTTAAGAAGCAGTTTCGGGCAGACAGTCAATACATGAGCCTTACCCTTTTATCATAACCAACTGGGAAGGTGGTATTTACCACATAGGAAAATCCACTTGAACGCCCCTCCAACTGGTAATAACTAGTCTATCATCCCTGAGCTACAACTTCTCCCACATGCTGACCTCTGACATCACCTACTAAGGAAATTAACTAAATAACAGCATGTTCAGCAGTTAAATGCAACAACAAAACATTATTTATAAAAAGCATTCTATTAAAATATTTTTTGAACATAATTCGTTTAAAAGCGTGATAGCTGTACTTTTAGTTTATGGTTGAAGTAGCTTGTTGACCAATATCCAATCTACGTTTCTCAACAAGTTCAAAGCACATGAATGCATCCAACGTGTATTTAAAACTTCTCAACTGGTCATTTCCACCTTCCCACTTGGTTATCTGTAGCTCAGCTGGTAGAGCACGGCGCTTGTAACGCCAAGGTAGTGGGTTCGATCCCCGGGACCACCCATACAAAAAAAATCATGCACGCACGACTGTAAGTCGCTTTGGATAAAAGCGTCTGCTAAATGGCATATTATTATTCACGCAGCATTAGATCAAATAAGTAGGTCTCTGAGAGACGTAGTGAAGAGGGCAGAGACCAGCAGACACAACCACAGAGGGAGGGACAGAGCGAGGGAGGGCGGTCCCGCGTTGCGGACTATGGAAAACAGACAGGTGCCCACGTTCATGGCCTTGTCCACCGCCACCAGCTCCACTGTCAGAGAGCAGCACGAAGCGTTGAACGCTGCCACGACAACCGTCTGCTTCAGGTCCGTGTGGGTGAGGCTGCCCACGCCCTGCCGGTGTGTGAGGCTGGCGATACCGGTGCCGTTGACGCCGTCGGTAAGGTTGGCAGAGAGCTGCCAGAAGGCGGAGCTGCAGGCTGCTGGGTCAGCGGGGCAGTCGTCCGACGAGACGCTGACCACCTCGCACTGGGGAGGGGTGAAATCTGTCACCTGAAGGGGGGAGGGAGAGAGAGAGAGAGAGAGAGAGAGAGAGAGACCGTGATCATGATGATGATGGAGAAAAGATGAGGAAAGGAGGCTATTTAGAAGTGGAGACAGCCCATACAGTGGAGACAGACCATATAGTGGAGACGGACCATATAGTGGAGACAGCCCATATAGTGGAGACAGACGATGTAGTGGAGACAGACCATATAGTGGAGACGGACCATATAGTGGAGACAGACCATATAGTGGAGACGGCCCATATAGTGGAGACAGACCATATAGTGGAGACAGCCCATATAGTGGAGACAGACCATATAATGGAGACAGCCCATATAGTGGAGACAGACCATATAGTGGAGACAGACCATATAGTGGAGACGGACCATATAGTGGAGACAAACCATATTGTCACGCTCTGGCTCCGGGACTTTGTATTATTGAGCCAGGGTGTGTTCATTTTTTGTGTTTGGGGATTAGTTGGGTTGTTATTGGTGGTTTCATTGTTTGGTCCAGTGACTCCCAATCAGTGGTAACGAGTGTCAGCTGTCGCCTCGTTATCTCTGATTGGGAGCCATATTTAAACTGTCATTGTTCACCTTGGGGTTGTGGGTTTTTGTTCTATGTTCAGTCGTTGTCACTGAGGACTTCATGATCGTGTTTTGTTTTTGTATTCTCGTGTATTACATTAAAATCAATATGTTCGCTACCAACGCTGCGATTTGGTCCTCCACTCTCGTAGACGATCATGACACATATAGTGGAGACGGCCCATATAGTGGAGACAGACCATATAGTGGAGACAGACCATATAGTGGAGACAGACCATATAGAGGAGACAGCCCATATAGTGGAGACAGACCATATAGTGGAGACAGACCATATAGTGGAGACAGACCATATAGTAGAGACAGCCCATATAGTGGGACAGCACATATAGTGGAGACAGCCCATATAGTGGAGACAGACCATATAGTGGAGACAGCCCATATAGTGGAGACAGACCATATAGTGGAGACAGCCCATATAGTGGAGACAGACCATATAGTGGAGACAGACCATATAGTGGAGACAGCCCACAAAGGCCTCTCAGCTCTCTAGTGTATCTTTATCTATAGCTCTACTGTCTTACATTTCTACACCCATTGTGATGTCACATTAGAATGCACACACAGGGTTCTATACTGAACAAAAATATAAACGCAACATGTAAAGTGTTGGTCCCATGTTTCATGAGCTGAAATAAAAGATCCCAGAAATAGGCACAAAAAGCATCCCTCTTAGTATGCATTTCTCCTTTGCCAAGATAATCCATCCACCTGACAGGTGTGGCATATCAAGAAGCTGATTAAACAGCATGATCATTACACAGGTGCATCTTGCGCTGGGGACAATAAATGGCCTCTCTAAAATACGCAGTTTTGACACACAACACAATGCCACAGATGTCTCAAGTTTTGAGGGACTGTGCAATTGGCATGCTGACTGCAGGAATGTCCACCAGAGCTGTTACCAGAGAATTCAATGTTAATTTATCTACCATTGGCGTCCCATTCATCCGCCACCATCACCTCATGTTTCAGCATGATAATGCACAGCCTCATGTCACAAGGATCTCTACACAATTCCTGGAAGCTGAAAATGTCCCAGTTCTTCCATGGGCTGCATACTCACCACACATGTCACCCATTGAGCTTGTTTGGGATGCTCTGGATCGACGTGTACGACAGCACGATCCAGTTCCCGCCAATATCCAGCAACTTCGCACAGCCATTGAAGAGGAGTGGGAAAACATTCCACAGGCCACAATCAACAGCCTAATCAACTCTATGCGAAGGAGATGTGTCGCGCTGCATGAGGCAAATGGTGGTCACACCAGATATTACTGGTTTTCTGATCCATACCCTTACTTTTTTTTAAAGGTATCCGTGACCAACAGATGCATATCTGTATTCCCAATCATGTGAAATCCATAGATTAGGGCCTAATGATTTATATAAATTTACAGATTCCCTTATATGAACTGTAGCTCTTTGGAATTGTTATATGTTACGTTTGTTTTTGTTCAGTATAATATATTGATATCTATCTCTGTATCTCTGCAGTTACCTTGGTGACAACAGAGAGGCGCAGGACGGCGTAGTTGGAGTCGACCGCCCCGGGGGCCACTGCCTCGATGGTCAGGGTGACGTCCGTTCCTGAGGGTGTGTTGGCGGGCACCGTGATGGTCAGTACCCCTGTGGTGTTTCCTCCGGTGGCCACAGTGATGCTGTTAAGTTAGCATCAGCAATGGGTTAGCATTATTTGTCAATACAAATGATGCCAAGAGAGGACAATATTTAGTAATGTTGAGTCATTTTGCCAGCAGAGAAGAAGCTAATTTTGACCAGATAACGTGGTCCCAGATTTGTTTGTGCTTAAATTGCCAATTCCTATGGTCAATGTGCCACGTGACAATGGCCATAGGAGTTGGCAAGACGGTACAAACAGATCTGGGACCAGTCTCAGGATATTCCAGGCCTGATCCCTACCTGCTGGGGACGTTCATCTTGAAGTCTCTGTCGTTTCTGGCACTGATTTTGTAGGCGCCTCCAGTGGCGTCGGTCATGACGGTGAAGGGAAGGCTGAAGGCTTTACCAGGCTCCATGCTTCTGTCCACCACGGCCTGAGAAGACAAGAAGAAGAAGGAAGAGTAATTGTTGAGGAGTTGTTGTGAGTTCCACTTTTGAACATGTGCAGTTTGTTTGTTGGCCCATTTACAGGGAGTGACACATGTCTGTGTTTAGAAAGTCCATGTTGTCATTTGTAAGTAGGGCCCACAGTACTACATGTTTAGAGAGTAATGGTCAGGCACATTTTTCTTTATGATATTATCTATGAATGTCTATGACCGTGGTTATTTTCGAACTCTATCCCAATATGCAATATAGGCTCCTTCATGATTTACAAATGAAAGCCGTTTTTCAATGTAAACAGGAAGTGTGTCATCATTACTTACCTTGATGGTAACCTTGGAGACGGACATCTGAGTGGTGGACTGTCTCTGAAACATGGTGGAGGAAACCACGTCTGTCCCGTTCAACAGCACCACAAACTCCCCCGCAGGGACCTTGGTTACAGTAACCAGGAAGTCCCCATTGCCCATGTCTTCCAGGGCCCCGCCTACGACCACTGACCCTGACGCTGTCACCAAGGCGACGTCGGCCACCTTGAAAGAGGCTGGGCCCTTTCTGCCCAACACTGATACCAACAGCATGGCAGGCATACCTGGGAGGAGGAGAGAGGAGAGGAGGAACGGAGGGAAAGTGAGTGAGAGAGAGAGGAGGAGGAGTGTAGGGGTAGGGAGAGAAATAGAGGAGGAACATCCTCTTGAAGGGTGTGGCTATGTAACTGTTCTAGGTTCAGATACGTTTTTACAAATTACAGTTAATGGCTTTTTATGACTTTGATTAAGTAGGCTTTATAAATGAACAGAATGCATTGTTTCGACCTACGCAGCATCAAAGAGGGCCAGCCTACTTTGTGATAGAGAATGCAGCGATGAGTGCAAAACCTGTCGCCAGTCAGAAAAACGACGTGCGCAATGATAAACTGTATCTAACGGCTTTATTGAAGTGGCATCTGCATTCATGTAGATGATGTCGCCTTAGTTTAATTGTGATCAACAGATTACCTGCTTGATAGGATAATGATTTTAAGATGATGTTGTGTTTACCTGCTTTTGGACGGCCAGAGATGAGGGCGTATCCTGGGTGAGGTCCCTCGAAGGTCTCCACAAAGTCATAAATGAAGGCAATGGTACTCTGACCTGGAGACAGACAGAGAGACACACACACACACACACACACACACACACACACACACACACACACACACACACACACACACACACACACACACACACACACACACACACACACACACACACACACACACACACACACACACACACACACATACACACAGAGTCAGGGCTGTATTGTCTCCCTTCTCTTTATGGCTCTGCCAGACCTGGATTCAAATACTTTTTTGACATCTTTTTACATGATTTTAAAAGGGTTAAGGTTAGGGAAAGAGTTAGCTAAAAGGGTTAAGGTTCGGGTTAGGGGAAGCGTTAGCTAAAAGGGTTAAGGTTAGGGGAAGCGTTACCTAAAAGGGTTAAGGTTAGGGAAAGAGTTAGCTAAAAGGGTTAAGGTTAGGGGAAGCGTTAGCTAAAAGGGTTAAGGTTAGGGGAAGCGTTAGCTAAAAGGGTTAAGGTTAGGGAAAGAGTTAGCTAAAAGGGTTAAGGTTCGGGTTAGGGGAAGCGTTAGCTAAAAGGGTTAAGGTTAGTGGAAGCGTTAGCTAAAAGGGTTAAGGTTAGTGGAAGCGTTAGCTAAAAGGGTTAAGGTTAGGGGAAGCGTTAGCTAAAAGGGTTAAGGTTAGGGGAAGGATTACCTAAAAGGGTTAATGTTAGGGGAAGAGTTAGCTAAACGTGTTGAGGTTAGGGGAAGCGTTAGCTAAGTAGTTGCAAAGTAGCTAAAAAGTAGTAAGTAGTTGCAAAGTTGCTAAAATTGTTTGTGATGAGTTACGAACACACAACCTGGGATGCTAGACGTTTGTGTTATACACCCTCCCGTCAACCACGACCAACCATCCATTCTCCTTTTGTTTTTGCCTTAAGAAACCTTCTGTCTTATGTAACCATACCAAACGTAACGTATCATAGTGATCTGACTGTCCCGGATTTACGTTTACTATGATATGTCTAGTCTATGAGACCAGGATGCACACACACAGTGGAGGAGACTACATCTGTCCCTTTAACAGCACCACAAACTCCCTGCAGGGACCTCGGCTACCGTAACCAGGAAGTCCTCATTACCCATGTCTTCCAGGGAGTGAGAGCTGTATTCTCTCCCTTCTCTATATGGTTATTTCAGACCTGTGTTCAAAGTTGAAATCGATTTAAATAGTATTTTTAAGTATTTCAAATGGTACAGATTTCAAGAATACACTGCTGCTACTCTGTTTATTATGTATGCATAGTCACCTTACCCCTACCTACATGTACATATTACCTCAATTACCTCGACTAACCTGAACCCCTGCACATTGCCTCGGTACCAGTTTTTTTCTTACTTTTTTTACTTACTTTTTAAAACTCTGAATTGTTGGTTAAGGGCTCATAAGTAAGCATTTCACTGTAAGGTCTACCTACACCTGTTGTATTCGGTGCATGTGATTAAATGTGACACATTTGATTTGATTTGATAATTTAATCCCAGGTCTGGGCTTTGTATGTATCATGGATGCCTTCTAGTGGTAAACATGAGCATTACACACAACTAAATAGAACAGGGGTATCTCTGTGGAAACTCACCCGTGACCTTCAGTGTGTAAGGCTGGTTGGAGTTCATGCTGATTTCCCATAATCCTGTCTGTTTGTTGGAGGCCAGACGGACCCGGTAGAGGTTGCCCACCGTCTGGACGGTCCCCAGTTTACCATTGGCCTCGTTCTGTTTCTGGGTCACACCTGTAATGGCGAGGAGGATACAGTCAAATATACTGTCATTGGGCTGTACCTGGTTCATGATACGTTGTTGAAACGTGCATTGTGCCATAAAAACATCAGGCTAGCTGCATACTCAAACATGTCCGTTGGTAGAGCATGGCGCTTGCAACACCAGGGTTGTGGGTTCGTTTCCCACGGGGGGCAGTATGAAAAATATATGCACTCACTAACTGTAAGTCGCTCTGGATAAGAGCGTCTGCTAAAATTACTAAAATGTCAACAGTAACCATTGAGAAATGTCATCCTATTCAGTAAGGTGAACCTTTACCTGAAAACTGACCTTAGATCAGTGTCTAGGGGAAATGTCATCCTATTCAGTTAGGTGACCCTTTACCTGAAAACTGACCTTCGATCAGTGTTTAGGGGAAATGTCATCCTATTCAGTTAGGTGAACCTTTACCTGAAAACTGACCTTAGATCAGTGTGTAGGTGTTTGAGGTTCTTACCTGAAGGGTTCTTCAGGGTGAAGGTGAGGGCCTTTCCAGTGATGTAGATGGTGATGTTGTTCAGAGACTCGTCCAGCAGGAAGGAGAATGTCTCAGCTTTGCCCGGGTTCATCGCTCGCTGTAGGACTGTCACCTGAAGAGGAGGAGAAACAGACAGAATGAGAGAGGAAGAAACAGATAAAAATAAGATGTGATGTACTGTATGTTGCTGTGTTGATGTAATGTGGAGGATTTAATAACCATAGAAATAACAATTATGCCTATGTGACAGAATTAAAAGTGCCTTAAAAATAACGAAATAATAATACAGAATCATAATGTGTACCAGCAAGTAATATGCTATTCATTTATCTAAATGTTGATTATACGACCTGTGTGCTCTTGATGTCTGATCTGAGATTGATTTGTGATACCTAGGAATTAATATAGGGGTGCAAGTGACTTGAAGCCAAAGCCACATCTCCATGTGATTTATTTATATATTTCCCCCTTTCAGGGGTATAACTCCTAGGCATTTCTAAAATGCATTATTTATAAAGCACAGGTGTTTTTTTTATTATTGATCAAGTTTTGAATGATTTTAAATCAACTACTGATCCAAAACAAAATGGCCACCATCGTTGACTCACCAGAGCGGAGGTGGAGGAGTCGATGATGATGTCAGTGGCCTGGGGCAGGTTTTCCTTGGTGACTCCAATGGCCTGACCACCAGACGCCACCGCCAGGTCCTTGTAGGTCTCGAATGTAGCTGCCCTGGACTCTAACCCACGCCTCCTCCTTCTAGCACCAGCACCATCACCAGTCATGAAGAAAGACACCTGGAGAGAGACATAGCTGTGTTTGAGAGAGGTCGGGTGGTTTGCCTGGTCGTATTCATTAGGCACCAAATGGAAGAAAACATGGAGGGACTACCCAAACTTGTCCAATAAGAATTTATTGTTTTCGTTTGCCGTTGCAAAACATTTTGCTGCGTTTTGCTACTGTGTGCCCTAATGAATAAGACCTTGAAATGCAGGAAATGGTTTCTTCTAAAACAGGAAGTGTTTGAGGAAGTGCTCACGGTTGACTTGGTGCTCCTGATCAGGGCCACGATGGTGTCCTTCAACGCAATGTCCTTGGCAACGGCATCTGTGAAAACATAGATGTGGGACGACGCAGGGGCACCGGTCAGCGCCAACTGGAGAGAGAGAGAGAGAGAGAGAGAGAGAGAGAGAGAGAGAGAGAGAGAGAGAGAGAGAGAGAGAAGAGAGAGAGTGCTTAGAGTCTTTACTTACTGTTAGGTGCACTACAGAGATTGGGATTATATCCTAAACCTGATTGGAAGATAGCCATGTCAATCACTGTACCTGTAGCCCTGACAGGCACATCTCAGGGAGGTCTCCGCCTCCATCAGCCTTGAGTTTAGCGATCTCTCTTTTCATAACATCAGGGTTTGTCGTTCTTATCAGGGGTCCGAATGCTACACACACACACACACACACACACACACCGATCACTAACCACTTCCTGACTTAACCACAAACCGCACAGGCATTTCAGTGAATGCCAGAGTTGTCAGTGAGATTTTGCTGAGGATAATGCTTGGTGGAGTGTAAAGCCAGCCTAACCTGGGTCGTTGAATGGGACCAGGATGTACTGGGAGGGCTCATCCTGCGTTCCCTTCTTGCTGTCGATGATCTCATTGACGACTCTCTTGGCTTCAAGGATGTCATCCTTCATGCTCCCTGTGGTGTCGATCACAAAAGCAACCACTGATGAACGCGCTATGCCCATGAAGCTGTGGGAGAGAGAGAGAGATAAAGAGAGAGTGTGAGTAACTTCAACATGGGTAATTCCCTCTTCCCCCCTTCTTCGCCCCTTCACCCTCTCTACCCCTCCCCTCCCCTTCACCCCCTCTACCCTCTCCTCCCCTTCACCCCCTCTACCCTCTCCTCCCCTTCACCCCCTCTACCCTCTCCTCCCCTTCACCCCCTCTACCCTCTCCTCCCCTTCACCCCCTCTACCCTCTCCTCCCCTTCACCCCCTCTACCCTCTCCTCCCCTTCACCCCCTCTACCCTCTCCTCCCCTTCACCCCCTCTACCCTCTCCTCCACTTCACCCCCTCTATCCACTCCTCCCCTTCACCCCCTCTACCCTCTCCTCCCCTTCACCCCCTCTACCCTCTCCTCCCCTTTACCCCCTCTACCCTCTCCTCCCCTTCACCCCCTCTACCCTCTCCTCCCCTTCACCCCCTCTACCCTCTCCTCCCCTTCACCCCCTCTACCCTCTCCTCCACTTCACCCCCTCTACCCTCTCCTTCCCTTCACCCCCTCTATCCACTCCTCCCCTTCACCGCCTCTACCCTCTCCTCCCCTTCACCCCCTCTACCCTCTCCTCCCCTTCACCCCCTCTACCCTCTCCTCCCCTTCACCCCCTCTACCCTCTCCTCCACTTCACCCCCTCTACCCTCTCCTCCCCTTCACCCCCTCTACCCTCTCCTCCCCTTCACCCCCTCTAGCCTCTCCTCCCCTTCACCCCCTCTAACCTCTCCTCCCCTTCACCCCCTCTACCCTCTCCTCCCCTTTCACCCCCTCTACCCTCTCCTCCCCTTCACCCCCTCTACCCTCTCCTCCCCTTCACCCCCTCTACCCTCTCCTCCCCTTCACCCCCTCTATCCTCTCCTCCCCTTCACCCCCTCTACCCTCTCCTCCACTTCACCCCCTCTACCCTCTCCTCCCCTTCACCCCCTCTAGCCTCTCCTCCCCTTCACCCCCTCTACCCTCTCCTCCCCTTCACCCCCTCTACCCTCTCCTCCACTTCACCCCCTCTACCCTCTCCTTCCCTTCACCCCCTCTACCCTCTCCTCCCCTTCACCCCCTCTACCCTCTCCTCCCCTTCACCCCCTCTACCCTCTCCTCCCCTTCACCCCCTCTACCCTCTCCTCCCCTTCACCCCCTCTACCCCTCTCCGTACCGTAGGTAGTCGTTGTCACCGGCAGCTCCCCGGATGTCGTCCAGCAGCTGGAGGGTGGCGGTCGTTGCCACGGTGACGGCAGCAGTGTGCAGGGCCATGTTGTCGGAGCGACGCTCGTCCTTGCTGATGCCCCCGCGAGGAACCTCCGAGCTGGTCAGGTCAGCTGCACCGCCATGACTACACTTACCTGTGGGAAAAGAGGTGATGATGGGTGTTATACATTTATGTTATACGGAGAGTGTGTGGGTATGTGGGGAGGGTAGTGTGTGTGTGTCTATGTGTATGTGTATGTGTTTGTACCTTTAGGCTTAGCTGAGGAGAAGATCCCCATGTACCCAGAGGTTAGTTTCTTCTCATTAAGGATGTTTGGCAGGATGGAGTTTGAACAGAACCCCCCATTGGCACAGTCACTGCAGGTCGGGGTGTTGACATCTACAGAACCAAAACACAACGTTTAAGAGTCGTTCTTGAATTACGGTGGCATTAAAAATATATATATATATTTATCTATATTTTGTTATTGATATAAATGCATGTTACCATTCTAAATCAACTTATATGGCAGCTTAATAACTTTAAATCCTTTTTACCATTATAATAACACTGTGCCACCTGTAGCAGTGGTAACACCAATGATTTGTTTAACACTTTTTTGGTTACTACATGATTCCATATGTGTTATTTCATAGTTTTGATGTCTTCACTAGTATTCTACAGTGTAGAAAATAGTAAAAATTTAGAAAAACCCTGGAATGAGTAGGTGTGTCCAAACTTTTGACTGGTAGTGTAGATATGTCTTTCTCTATCCCATAATTCCCTCTGACTATTCTGCTTCATATCACTCTGTTTTCTCCATAACAGATAATGTGTGTGTGTGTCCCCCCTGTCTGCCCTTTAGACTTCCTGTAAACCCTTAATGACCTCATCATCACATGAAGCCAGAGGTGGCAGCAGATTTCTCTCTTTGTCCATTTCAATCTGCTAACGTACTTTTTCTCTCATATTCCAAGCACGCCTTCCCCCTTCCTTCCCTCCCTGCCCTCCCTCCCTCCCTCCCTCCCTCCCTCCCTCCCTCCCTCCCTCCCTCCCTCCCTACCTCTCTCCCTCCCTCCTTCCATCCCTGTCCTACCACCCCCCTCCCTCCTTCCTTCCTTCCTTCCCTGCCCTACCACCCTTCCCCCCTCCCTCCCTCCCTCCTTCCTTCCTTCCTTCCTTCCTTCCTTCCTTCCTTCCTTCCTTCCTTCCTTCCTTCCTTCCTTCCTTCCTTCCTTCCTTCCTTCCTTCCTTCCTTCCTTCCTTCCTTCCTTCCTTCCTTCTTCCTTCCATCCTTCCTTCCTTCCTTCCTTCCTTCCTTCCTTCCTTCCTTCCTTCCTTCCTTCCTTCCTTCCTTCCTTCCTTCCCTGCCCTCCCTCCCTCCCTCCCTCCCTCCCTCCCTCCCTCCCTCCCTCCTTCCTTCCTTCCTTCCTTCCTTCCTTCCTTCCTTCCTTCCTTCCTTCCTTCCTTCCTTCCCTCCCTCCTTCCTTCCCTCCCTGCCCTACCACCCTCCCTCCTTCCTTCCCTGCCCTACCACCCCCCTCCCTCCCTCCTTCCTTCCCTGCCCTACCATCCTCCCTCCCTCCCTCCCTCCCTCCCTCCCTCCCTCCCTCCCTCCCTCCCTCCCTCCCTCCCTCCCTCCCTCCCTCCCTCCCTCCCTCCCTGCCCTACCAACCTCCCTCTTTCCCTCCCTTCCCTACCTCTCTCCCTCCCTCCTTCTTTCCCTGCCCTACCACCCCCCCTCCCTCCTTCCTTCCTTCCCTTCCTTCCTTCCCTGCCCTACCACCCCCCCTTCCTCCTTCCTTCCTTCCCTGCCCTACCACCCTCCCTCCCTCCCTCCTTCCTTCCCTCCCTGCCCTACCACCCCCCCCTTCCTTCCATCCCTGCCCTACCACCCTCCCTCCCTCCCTCCTTCCCTCCCTCCCTCCCTCCCCTAACACCCCCCCTCCCTCCTTCCTTCCTTCCCAAACCACCCTACCTGCCAGGTTTTCCAGTGGGAGATCGGGGGCGGATCAGGTTGGCGTAGGATTCAGTGTATCCCAGATCCACCCAGTTACTGTGGCTGTAGAAGTCCTGACAAAACACAAGCATGTATTATATACCAAGTCTGTGTCTGTGGGAAAATTATCTATCTAATTCCCTATTACAGTGGGTAAAACAGACACCTCAAGATATAAGTGAACTTGGTTCAGAAGATATCACTTGAGCCAACGTGAAATATGAAATGAGACATGAGGTGAATTAGATGTTGTCTTTCTCT